>NW_015633198.1:77836-79991 GCF_001515625.1 Sinocyclocheilus rhinocerous
GCAGCATACAGCGGTGTTGTGCATTTTGACCAGTTGGTGGGAAAAGTATTCTTAAAATGCATTCAAAATTCGGAATAATTTGTAATATATAATTATTCATGGTATTTAGAAGTGCCCATGATAACAATATCGTGCATATTCATTACGTGATATATCGCATTACCGAATACCGGCACAAGTCTACTATCAACAAATAAAAACGACATTTACAACATAAACCAACATTACAAAATAAACTAACAACACAAACTGCTAAAAGTGAACTGAAAACAAGTTCAAAAGCACAAATAAAACCAACAAGAATTAAAAATCTCTACAGCATGATCTATTTGTGATGCACTGCATGATTGGAACCTTCATAGTACATATGCACTGTAGAAACACAGTGATGCTGTTTGTTTACAAGACATTTCTGAGAATGCAGTTAGATACAAGAGAAGTCCCACTGTGAAATTACTGTAAAAGTAATGCAGTTATTAATCTGGAATTGACTGTAATTTCACACTAAAAATTTTAACAGTGAATGCCTGTAACTGCTTGCAGACCCAAATCAAGAAAAAGTGAGTTTCAACACACCAGCTTTGTATTACTGTGAGGTCACAACTATATATTGAATATTTTGTAAATCATCTTGTTAATCATAATTATTTTCCTAATCATCCATAACTGCAACAAATTACACCCCTTCTTCTTGATTTCCAAGTATAAATTCCTCAGGTACCACATGAAAGTCTGTATAAAGGGGGGTGGGGTGTAAACGATATAACAGGTATGTTTTATTGAAGTACTGTATCAGCTTTGTTTTAGATTTTTCTCTTATACAGTTAGGACAGGGTTGTCCAATCCTTTTCCTGGAGGGCATATGCCCTGCAGAGTTCAGCTCCATCTTGTCCCAACATACCTGCCTGGTGTCAGACTTGTGTTCCCGTTTTGTTGTTTTCCTTCCCATGTGTTCCTTGTTTTCCCTCTTGTATCATTATGCCCTTATTTGGTCCTTCCTGTTTCCTGTTCCAATTATGTTTATTGATCCCAGGTGTTTCTCGTCATCCCCTCGTCATGTCATGTGTTTAAAGTGTTTCCTTTTCTGAGTTGGTTGTCCGGTATTGAATGTTCGTCCTAGTGCTACGTATGTGTCTGCCTGCCCTGTATTACCCCGAAGTTGAAGATTAAAGCCTGTGTTTTGAGTTACTCCAGTGTCTCTTCGTCTCCTCGTTCCACCACAGTAGTGATGACACTACATGACAGAATACCGGACCAAAACAGTAAGCGGCGCCCCTTCTCCCGTGTTTTGTTTTTGTTTTTTGTTTTATAAGTCTTTTGTTTTTTTCCTGTTCGTTTCTCCCCGCCCATATGGAGGAACGACCGATGCTCATCGCCGTGGCTCACGCCGATCCACTCACCTACGCGAGGGCATTCGTGCCCCTCGCCCTCGCCAGCTCCCTGGATGGGAAGACCCTGGTGACGCTGTTCCGGCTCGGGATCACATACCATCTGCCAACGGAACTCCCAGACACCACCAACCTCAACTGGAAGGAGGCGGTCATCCGGTGTCTGGAAAGCCTCCGATCCCGATCCAGAACCCCTCCACCAGCCGTTCCTCAGTCAAGCCTGCCGGGCGCGCCGTTGTCAAGCCCGCCGACCACGCCTTTCACCCTGAACCAAAAGGGAAATCGAAGGAGGAGAAGGCGGTCTGCTCCAGCCCCAGAGCTCGCTCCAGTGTCGGCTCCAGCCCCCAGAGCTCGCTCCAGTGTCGGCTCCAGCCCCCAGAGCTCGCTCCAGTGTCGGCTCCAGCCCCCAGAGCTCGCTCCAGTGTCGGCTCCAGCCCCCAGAGCTCGCTCCAGTGTCGGCTCCAGCCCCCAGAGCTCGCTCCAGTGTCGGCTCCAGCCCCCAGAGCTCGCTCCAGTGTCGGCTCCAGCCCCCAGAGCTCGCTCCAGTGTCGGCTCCAGCCCCCAGAGCTCGCTCCAGTGTCGGCTCCAGCCCCCAGAGCTCGCTCCAGTGTCGGCTCCAGCCCCCAGAGCTCGCTCCAGTGTCGGCTTTAGCCCCAGAGTTCTCTCCAGTGTCGGCTCCAGCCTCAGAGCTCGCTCAAGTGTCGGCTCCAGCCCCTGAATCCAGCCCAAAGAGGGCTCCTGTTCCCGAGTTTAGCCCACGGAGGGCT
>NW_015633198.1:80134-80319 GCF_001515625.1 Sinocyclocheilus rhinocerous
GAAGGCGGTCGGCTCCAGCCCCAGAGCTCGCTCCAGTGTCGGCTCCAGCCCCTGAATCCAGCCCAAAGAGGGCTCCTGTTCCAGAGTTTAGTCCACGGAGGGCTCCTGTTCCCGAGTTTAGCCCAGTAAGGGCTCCTGTCCCCGAGTTTAGCCCAGTGAGGGCTCCAGTCCCCGAGTTTAGCCCA
>NW_015633198.1:82401-82908 GCF_001515625.1 Sinocyclocheilus rhinocerous
GGGCTCTTGTCCCTGAATTTAGCCCAGAGAGAGGTCCAGTTCCCGAGTTTAGCCCAGTGAGGGCCCCTGTCCCCGAGTTTAGCCCAGAGAGGGCTCCATTCCCCGAGTTTAGCCCAGAGAAGGCTCCAGTCCCCGAGTTTAGCCCAGAGAAGGCTCCAGTCCCCGAGTTTAGCCCAGAGAAGGCTCCAGTCCCCGAGTTTAGCCCAGAGAAGGCTCCAGTCCCGAGTTTAACCCAGAGAGGGCTCCAGTCCCCGAGTGTAGCCCACAAAGGGCTCCAGTTCCCATGTCAAGCCCAAGGAGGGCTCCAGTCCCCAAGTCAAGCTCAGGGAGGGCCACTGTTCCCGAGTTAAGCCTACGGAGGGCCTCTAAAGACGATATTCTCCCCAAGGATTTTTTTGTGGGGGGTGTAGTAGGGGTCCATCTGTGGAGGCCGGGCAGAGTGCTGAGGCCAGGCTCCCTGCTCCGCCATGGCCTCCTGAACTGTCTGCTCCGCCATTGCTCCCAGAG
>NW_015633198.1:83944-90004 GCF_001515625.1 Sinocyclocheilus rhinocerous
CCTCCTGGTTGGCCTGCTCCACCGTGGCCTCCTAGTCTGCCTGCTTCGCCATGGCCTCCTGGTCTGCCTGCTCCGCCATGGTGTCCTGAACTGTCTGATCCGCCATGGTCTTCCGAGTCCCCAGATCTGCAATGGCCGCCCCAAGCTCCTTGCTCCGCCATGGCGCCCTGAACTGTCTGATCCACCATGGATCCCGGAACGGGCGCCGCCCTGGAGGCTTTCCGTCCTGGAACCCTGCTCCTAGAGGCCTCCAGAGCGCCCACCCCCCCTCCCCGTTGGATGTTGTATGGCGCAGGATGCCCCTTCCGGGAGGGGGGGTTATGTCAGACGTGTGTTCCCATTTTGTTGTTTTCCTTCCCATGTGTTCCTTGTTTTCCCTCTTGTATCATTATGCCCTTATTTGGTCCTTCCTGTTTCCTGTTTCAATTATGTTTATTGATCCCAGGTGTCATCCCCTCGTCATGTCGTGTGTTTAAAGCGTTTCCTTTTCTGAGTTGGTTGTCCAGTATTGAATGTTCATCCTAGTGCTACGTGTGTGTCTGCCTGCCCTGTATTACCCCGAAGTTGAAGATTAAAGCCTGTGTTTTGAGTTACTCCAGTGTCTCTTCGTCTCCTCGTTCCACCACAGTAGCCGAAACGCGACACCTGGAAGATTCTAGCAATCTTGAATACCTTGACAACCTTAGTTCATGTGTGTTTAATGGGGGCTTTAGCTAAACTGAGAAATAAAAACACAAATGAAACGATTGTTTACTATCGAGAAATACTATAAAGAAACAAAGCTGTTCGATTATGAAGCAGAAATCATGAAGCATTCTTGGTATTTGGAGCACACACACACTAATATTTATGTTTGCACAATATCTGAAAGGAAATCCTGCTCATTTCAGTATCATAATCAACATTTCCACCAAGATAATGATCGTTCATGTTTATGATGACAGGGGTCATTAAAAAACAGCTTTGCAGCGTCAGTAAGTCAAAACATTAGGTAAGTCATCTAGAGAGGAAAGAATGAGCATTATTAATCCTTCAGCACCTATGGAGACTCTGGAGCAGAGTGTTTGACAAAGACAGATACAGAAAGCGTTAGAGATGGAGAGATTTTTTTCCAAATGCAGAGATTGAGGATTCTGCAGTAATGGACCCACAACAGTTATGAGAAATGGAAGAAGTCAGAGATTTTTATGAAAGACACATTAATGTGTTCTGGCTTGACTAATTTCTTTTATGCAACTGAGTTAAAGGAAGGTTCTGGGTTCAAATACATGTCAAGCTTTTTTGACAATCTTGATTACCACAAAATATAGGTTTGACTTGTGCATCGAGTAAGGTATTAACAACGGAAGCTATGAGGGTTTTTTTTATTATTTAAAATCGGCATGTCGGCAGCATGTAACAACACATGTAATGCCAGTGAACCAAATAAACCTTGGCTTTCTTGTATACTCAAAAGTATACAAGAAAGATACATGACATAACTATTCAACACTCACAGGAATTATTAAACCAGATGGTTCTCCTTCATTGAAAGTCACTTAGAAAATAGCACACCTCTCCTCAACAAGCCACATGATGCAATATATCATTTGATTTTTGTACTTACACAGCAAAGATTAATAATTTGTGATTTGAACAAAGCCCTAACACTATGAGCAATAGAAATAGCAATGCTTGACTTGCACCACTTGCAATACAATTTCTCTACACACATATACCTAACAATGACTAATCTATCAGAGTTATTACTGAAAGTAGTCATTAATGCACTGCGGTTTCACACCAGAGTGCTCTAACATTGAACTACAGCCCATTGCAAACAACAGTGGAAACTTACGATTATGTCTGTAGTAATGACATCTCCGGTTCCTCATGACTTGTAACAGAGACTGAACATTTTACTTCCTCTGTCAGGGTCGCTAACCTTCTGATACAGTAACATACCTACAGCCCAGCAGTTTGAGTAAATAATGCAGTCCTTGTGTGTGTGAGTTTGAGCAACTTAGCACTGTTGGGATACTTAATGATTACATACATACTGCAGTGTACAACAACTAGCTTTTTTCCCTGCAAAATTTCACCAAAATGTAACTTTCTCCACCTCACCCAATTTCTCTTAACCATGGTGTTGGTGAGGAATATAATAACACTAATAATGTCTCATCTAGGGTCAGAAATCAACTTTTCCATTAAGGGTCAAAATATGCCCCCTGGAATCAATTTTCAGGAGGATTTTTTTAAAATTTTGTAAGGACAATGTTTTAAATATTTTTGCCTCCTTATCTTGAATTTGGGGGAAAGTTTTGTTCATTTTGGTGGTATTTTTGCCCTAAAGCCCCTGTTAATTTCCTTGGTCTCGCCCCACTTTTCTAATCCATTTAAAGGCCAAATCTTGTCCTACATTCTTTTCCTCTGAGCATTCCTCTTGAGTTTTACTCAGAAATGTCATATTACATAAGTTAAATGAAAATGCCATTTTATGTTGTCTATTTTGTCATTTGTTCAATGTTATGTCCTCAAAATGTCTAGCTCAGATGACACTTTTTTGCCTTCTCACTTATCTTTTATTAAACAGTGAGTGAAGTCATTTTGAAAGTCAATTCTAAAGGATTTCTCATCATTGCTCATTCAGAAGAAAATTTTAGTCTTCTTAACCAAACAGGTTGAAATTTACAACAACATCCTCTATGATCTCAACTTATTACACGTTCCTTTGATTCAGAACAGAAAACAAACAATGTTTCAATGTCTTTGCAAGGCTTGGAAAGCCATATTGAACCAAATTCCATGATATTCTGCCATTCCAGTTTCAGCATCAGATATATCCACAGACCACCCCGTAACTGCATAGTACACACAAAAATGTTGATAATGGATTCACCGGTTACAAATGGTGCAACACAACTTCCAAATACCCATTCTGCTTTGATTTCTGAGATGGATATACAGTACTGTGTATGTATCAAAGCATATACACTAGAGTTCCTATGACCAGGGGCGTAGCCATCATTTCAAAAGTGAGGGGAACAGAAATGTCAAATGTAATA
Organism: Sinocyclocheilus rhinocerous; assembly: GCF_001515625.1. Taxonomy (NCBI): domain Eukaryota; kingdom Metazoa; phylum Chordata; class Actinopteri; order Cypriniformes; family Cyprinidae; genus Sinocyclocheilus; species Sinocyclocheilus rhinocerous. The sequence goes on from NW_015633198.1 coordinate 86,992, forward strand.
ATACCTTTTTTATTTTTAAATGACAAGTTTTATTTTTCTCTTATTTCTTACTTTTAATCTGCTAAGAAATCAAATACACTGCTGGACAATAACCAATAATTTGTATTCTATAATATTTTTCTTATATTTTCCTAATGAACATTTTATGATTTGTTTATCTACTACAAAATTTTTTTTTTTTTAGCTCACAGCTATTTTTATCACACAACAAGGCAGAATAGTTTCTATACTGTAATAAATGCTATTGTAATTAGCATTGCATTATTCATATACATTATTTATTACCTGGAGATGACTTGAAAAACACACATAAACCATATATTGTCGCAATCGTGTGTTTAATGTCTTAACGTTTCATCAGTGAAAACGTTTCTGCTTTTTATTCAGCTTACACAGCGACAGCTGGATGCTTTTGTCCATACTAGAGATTTCCTGGCACGTCATAAGTTATTGCTTCTATGAGTCAGTCTTGGACTTTCTGCGCAAGAGCGCTCTCTGGCTTCGAGTATGAATGAAGCATACACTGTTTAGTGCTCCGTGATTTTCACATCGCCTCATTCTGGATAAAAATAAAATATCAGGTCATGCACAGACTATCCTGTCTCTTTGAATTTAAATCAGGATTTATTCACACTGGCCCTTTAAAACTAATGTAAGTTTTATAAAAAAGAGTGTGTGTGTGTGTGTGTGTGTGTGTGTGTAGGGTGTGGGGGGCATGGGCATATGACCCATACCCCAGACTACTTTTTAGGTGGACTAGGGTAGAGTTTTGCAAGTGTGGACATGAGCTCAGTAAACAGCATTTACATCAATTCTGACAAATTCTGCCATCAAATGAGTCGGGTGTGCACCAAACATGGAAATAGGAAAGCACTAGTGCTGGGCAATGACTAATCGCGATTAATTGCATCCAAAATAAAAGTTTTTGTTTATATAATATACTGTATGAGTGTATACTGTGTATATTTATTATGCATATATAAAGACACACACATACAGTATATATTTTGAAAATATTTACATGTATTTGCATGCATATATTTATATTCATATAATTTATATTATACATAAATATTTTAATATGTAAACATAACATATTTTTCTTAAATATATACATGCATGTGTGTGTATTTATATAAACATAATAAATATACACAGTACACACGCATATATATATAATGTACACCAAAACTTTTATTTTGGATGCGATTAATCACGAAAGCACGCATATTACTGTATATTACTGTTTCAAGTTTTGGCAATGGATTCACTCTCATGAGATTCACTCAAAAATCACCAAAATCAACAGCACACTGTATACACTTTTTTTTTACATGTATACACATTTTCTGAAACTCTATTCACTATAACCTAAATATAGGAGCTGGTAAAATACCTCTCCACACATGCTGAGAGAGATCGCTTCCATATGTGCAGCACTCAGATCAAAGCCTGTCCTACTGTCCAGCTCTCAGCCAATCAGAGGCCAGAACTCTAAAAAGTGCTTCCTGCTGTTCACCTCCATCCCGCTGGACATGCAAAGAAGACACAGCCAGCCGGAGGAATCCTTGAGAGGGTCTGGTTTGGACAGGAAGACAGGTGTAGGGTGGTGTGGGAGGGTTTCAGTGTCAAGCTGATCTATTCCATTCCTCTTTTTCTATAAATACACCTCTCATCCCCTCCGCACACTCACCTTTATAAAATACAGGATAATGACAGTGTGGTAAGGTATGAAATGTCTACAAGGCAGACAGACACATTCAGATGTAATCTACATCACCCAAACACACAGTAATATGTCAAACTTTTAATTCACATTGTTAGTCTTTGTGTTATTTCAGGTCAAAGATGTCTCTAATATGTGGAGAAAGCTATCATAAATTACTAATTATTCTGGCGTCGCAGGATAATGTTATCATGCCGACACTGATTGGCTGATAAAACCACAAAGACACACCATTTCCCAAACCAATCACTAGTGATTATTTAAGCTGTGACGTAAAATACATGAAAACAGGGAAAATATATAAGCGCATGCTTTTAAGCGGCCTCCAAAAAGGAATCATGCATTGGTAAAAGATTTATAATATAATTAAAACATTGGAGTTCTACTTGTTGCTTGCACAAATTGTTTTATTTAGTCAGGATATACAGCTACTTCTGATGGTCCATCAATGGAGAAAGATGCTTTCTTCCTATAATGGTGCACTTGGGCACAATCCCATTTCTACCCCTTACCCCTACCCCTCTGTTTCGTGCGTTCACGTGAAGGGGTGTCTCGATTCTCTTTTGGCTGGAGGGGTAGGGGTAGGGGTAGGGAAAAGGGCCAGATAGCCCTTCAAACGAAGATTTTTCAGGACCACACTTCAAATGAAGGAGTATGAGAATTATCTCAGCACCGGCTACAGCAGCAACATGGCTGCCCGAGCGAACAAAAACACACATAAATGTAAGCATTTTTAGCATTAATAAAGATTTTAATGAAAAGTAATCATTTGTTTTATGTTACATTCAATCTTGTCTTCAAATTTACGGTCATGTTAATCAAAGAAATGTTTGCAAAAAATCTCTAAAGTTTGCTAACGTTAAACCATTATCTGGCTGCACGATAGTCCTACAACATATTTTCATGTCTGATCAGGGCGATAACCACCATAGACCAGTGGTGGACAGTAATGGAGTAGTTTTACTTTGTTACTGTACTTAAGTAAATTTTTCAAGTAACACGACTGATGCTGGTCAAATAAATTACTAAGGTTGAATTTTAGGATTAATTATTGTAACTGAAAATCATATTTAGGTCAAAACTGTCAGTTGTTTGTGAACTAGATCTGCTGTAAAGGGTGATCTATTTAAGCCCACTGAAATGCTTGGATGCAGACACATCAACATCAGTGTCTCTATGTTTTAGGTAAAAAAAACGAAACATTAAAATAACACAGATTAAATAAAATAACTCATGCACGTTCATATTCCCCGCTGCCGTAACGTTAACAGTTTTATTAAAATGCTA
>NW_015633198.1:91561-108349 GCF_001515625.1 Sinocyclocheilus rhinocerous
TATTTTGGGAAAATCCCAGGTATTTTGAGCAGTGGGATTATAAAAAATATGTGCTAATATAAAATTTAATTAAGTAGCCTATATAAAATTGCAAAATAAATCTATCTATCAGTACGTTTTTACTTAAGTACATAAAATATCGAGTACTTTGTACTTTCACTCGAGTAAAATTGAAAAAGGAGTACTTTTACTTTTACTGGAGTAATATTTTATTATACGTATCTGTACTTTTACTCAAGTACTTGATTTGTGTACTTCGTCCACCACTGCCATAGACATTGAGGGGGGCTAGTCCCCCCAATAATTAGAAATCGCTAAACTTTTTTCTCAAATAGGCTATTGCCAATTCGTGAGAGAGAGAAAGAGAGAGAGAGAGAGAGAGAGAGAGATGAAAGTTGTGTGTATGTGCATTTCTCTTTACAATGAGTGAGTTTACTTCAAAAACAGCGATTTTATTCTCTCGTTGCAGGAAAATATAATTTAGCGATTAAACAGTTTTTAAACAGTTATTAATAAAAGTTGTGGGGCAGCATTGACAAGTTTCTTTGCCTCTGGATATGTGAGCTGTGCGATCTGTGTGTGTGTGTGTGTGTGAGTGTGTGTGAGTGAGTGAGTGAGTGAGTGAGTGAGTGAGTGAGTGTGTGTGTGTGTGTGTGTGTGTGTGAGTGTGACCAAATGTCCCCACAAGGATAGTAAAACCTGTAATTTTTGACATTGGGAAAAAAATTATTAAAAATAGTAAATGATGTTTATCTGAAAGCGTAACAATGCAAACAGGTTTTCTGTAAGGGGTAGGTTTAGGGTTAGGGGATAGAAAATATCGTTTGGCCAGTATAAAAGTAATAGAAGTCTATGGAAAGTCTACCCACAATTCACAGAAACAAACGTGTGTGTGTGTGTGTGTGTGTGTGTGTGTGTGTCAGTATGCAGTGCATTACTATAGAACGGTAATTAAAGGCTCTAATGCACACCAGCACACCAGTATAGGAGTGTGTATTGTAGGAGCTAGACGACATATGATGACATGCAACGGTATAGTAGTGGTGTCTCATTTCTTTGACACTCTGTTTCAAGGGACACGGGGAAGGGGTATAAAATAGAACTGGGATTTGGCCTTAGTGTATCCAGCAGAGGCTTACTGCACTCTAAACCCTAAAGTGTATGTTGTTTTTTATGCAAATGCTAGGTTATACATACAGATGTCTGTAACACAAATTCCATCATCAGAATAGTGCATGCAATTTCTTTAACCACACATCAGCTCACACATGTTTTTTTTTACTAATTAGTTTGCCATACAAGTGGCAACACTGCAAAGGCCTGTTGTTTCACAGTTGAAAACGAAACCAATGAGATGGAACAACAACAGCAAACTACTGGAGACATCAACAACAACAGACACGAGTTTACAAGTGTTTGTGTGAAGAGATTAATTTAAGAGAAACCCGCAACCATAGTTTAAACAAGTACAAACACATTTTTTATAGGTAATGACTTCTAGAAAGAAATAGCACAGACACTGAACAACCTTCACGACGTTTCGTGTCAAAACCGACTTTGGGCTTAACACTTACAGAAACCTTTCTGAACTTTTACAATTAAAAAACTAATAATTTATTTACCAGTATTTTTATAGTGTTTTTACACATTTTGCCATGCGTATCTCACATCTGGGTACAAATTTGTCCCTAAAATAGGGCTAAGTAGTCAAACACACAAAGAGACAGTCATTTATCAGTTATTATTACTAACACAGCATTTGTCTTTGCACTGAACTTCTGAGTCCCTCAATGGCAAAAGTAAAACCATTCATTACTTGTCCCATACATGATTTACTGCCTGCCTCAGTGGACACAGATAATGCCATAAAATCTCCAGTGATCTTACATCCCTCATTTACACCGACCTGCATGATGGTGGGAGGGAAAAATCTATCAGACATGTAAAATGAAAAATATAAAATGTATCAATTACAAAGCAGTAATTGATTAGCAAGAGCAGTGCCACCCCCCACTATTGATCTAATCTGACATCTCGACTCATTCATCTCTCTGGAGCGTGTTTGTGTGCAAGCTGCTCATGCTAATGGTCATTTAAATGGAACACAAATCATTAGCAAAGACAAATGGCGCAATTGAACGCCCTTCACTAAAGCGTTGGAGCCCCTGAGGAGCAGCAGTTTCAGAGTGAGGAAGATCTACGATTTTTTCCCCTGAAATAAACACTCTCCATTTGATGCCGTTATCACAACTACTCAGTTACTAGAAAATAAATAAAAACAAATCATAATAATGAGAAATGATCAACATGTTTATAAGCTTATAACAAGTTACATTTTTTAAAATTATTTCCAAGTAATAAATATTACTTAAATATGAATATATTTAAACAAATGTTTTATAACATATCAAATATAAATTTTTTTTTGTAAATAATTACAAAAAAGTAATTACCGGTAGATTTTTGCAATGCAAGGCAATGCAAACACTGTTTTTACACAACTTGGCACTGCACAGCATCTTGTTGTCTTCAGGGCATCTTTATCGTTTGGTTTCTGCGTAGACCTGCACTTTCTCCTCTCTCGTAAACACTATATGCGTGAATCGGTGGGCGGGGCTAAACAGGCAGTGATGAAGTCTGACAGGATGTTTTTATAGTACAGTGACTTCTTATTTGTCAAAAGATCAAGGGAATTCTGGTTTCTCAGTTTATGACCCCTTTTAATTAAAGTTCTAGCTGCAAATGTGATCATGAAACCATTTAATCGTCAGACTGTTGTGTGTATTAAATACACTTTTACATTTACCACCCACACTGGCACAGTCTACATATCTTTTGAACAGCTGTTCGCCTGTTTACTCGCAGCACAATAAAATATAATCACCCCTGCTGGGCCGATAGAATATGTAGTTTAATTTATTTTGAAGAGTAAGCAGAGCTGTGTTATTGTTCTAAGGGTCAAAGGTCATTTGTAATTAAGACAAGATGCAGGCTTGGTCACAGACATTTGATATTATTTGTAAACAAAACTCTCCATGAACATTCACAACATTATGAAGGTAATTACAGATTCTCACTAAATCAGCATCTGCAGTCTCTGTGTGTTTGGTTTATTTTAAGGCTATGCTCAGTGCTGATGTTTTTGGGTGTTCTCCTGCTGAAATGCCTCATGATTTTTAATGGAAAACATTACTCAGTGGCACAAGCACTACAGCAGCAGTACATTGCAGCAACTCCATGAGATTAGTCTTGATGTATTATTAAATAAGGTATAAACACCTTTCAGTGAGAAGCCAGCAGTATAAACAACAGAGTGTAATCCTACCCTAAACTCACAGATCTGAAGACACAGATGAAGAAAACACACTCTCCTTTGTAGAGTTCACTGTTGTACATGTTACATGGTCTATAATTGATCATATTTAATCTTTTAAGTTTAGAATAGATTTTAATACGGTATAACTGAATAACAGAAATGTAGCAAATTGTTGTCTTGTTCAGTTTTGTATTACGTTAGGCTTTGAACTTAAGATTAACAGTTTTGACAAGAGTAAATGAGCAAACTGGTCTGTAGGTAGATGGAGTTTTGGCCAAAGCAATGATAAACGATCCACAATTTATCCCACACAGACTGCAGAGAAATGGGTCCTAGTGATTGTAAAAAAAAAACTGTAATACTGATGTGCCTGTATGTTTGTTATATGTATGTGAGAAGCCTCAAATATAAGAGACACACATCAAACAGAAAGAGCAAATATAGATCTACTCTATAGGCTCCATAGACAACCATCACTCTTCATCAGATGTCAGGTTTCTCTCCACCGGCCCTGTGTGCCCATCAACAATTAATCTGCTTCACAAGGGCTGCTCCTCCTCCAGTGCTTTTAAATGTGCATTCTTTTTATAAATGCTCTGGAACGCAAGCACTGACATTCATTAGCATTAGCCATTGAGTGCAAGGGTGCAAACCCAGGTCCTTTTCTCAGAGTTCACTCAGAGGTCAACTATGTAGTGTGCAACTCATGCCACACTATTTGTGTTAATTGCATTTAATGATACCTCAAATTGTGAGGGAAGATGAATTAGTGCTTTGCAAAGTGACCTGACTTCTTCACCTGGCAGGGAAAAAACAGGTAAAAAACATATCAAAGACTGAAGGAGGTACCCATGCTAGATTATAATAGACACTTGGCATGAGCTCTTTTAAAGGGCACCTATTATGTAAAATTCACTTTCACATGTTGTTTGGACATAAATGTGTGTTGGCAGTGTGTGTACACAACCACCCTATAATGTTAAAAATCCACCCGCTCCTTTTTTAAAATCTCCATATATCATTAGCAGCGTCTCAGAGCAAGCCGATCACAGAATCCGTAAAGTGTGACATCACAATTTACAAGCCCCGCCCACGATTGTTGATTGACACTGACGTAAGCTAGCCGAGACCCCGCTCTGAGTGAGCCGCACGCAATCCACCAGTCTTCATATTAAGGCTATAGACGTTATGTTCCTGTGGCTCAGTGGTAGAGTGTTGCAGGTTCGTGGGTTCGATTCCCAGGGAACACACATACTGGTAAAAAATTTATAGCCTGAATGCACTGTAAGTCGCTTTGGATAAAAGCGTCTGCTAAATGCATAAATTATAACTTTAAATTATAATTATTCAGTCCAGGGCAGTAAGTGATTCTCTGCTTTTATTTTATTCTTTGGGTCATATTAGACACCAATATAGGTACTGTATATTATGCTGATCTCACTTAAAGGGGTCATATGATGCGATTTCAATTTTTCCTTTCTCTTTGGAGTTTTACAAGCTCTTGGTGCATAAAGAAGATCTGTAAAGTTGCAAAGACTAAAGTCTCAAATCCAAAGAGATATTCTTTATAAAAGTTCAGAGTCAGCCACACCTACCTAAAACGGCTCGTTCTAACACGCCCCCACATATCTACCTCACTATGTGGGAAGATTTGCATAACGCCGCCCAAATGTTCACGCAAAGAAAGAAGGCGTAACTTTTATTCTCACTGTAGTATTGTTGACGCTGCAGCCATGTCGTGAAGACGCTGTGTGCTTCGTTGTGAAAGCGAAACTACTTTGTTTGGTCTTCCAAAAGAGGACGATATACGCTTCGTCATGCCTAGAGCTGATCTGTGCTGGTCGCTGAGGGAATACATCAACTTTCACCGTGGACGAAGCAGAGTCCAGCCCGGGCGCGCCGTTCTCGACCCCGCCGCGTCAGCTCACTCTAGCCGGCCTTCCGCTCACGCTAGCCCGGCCTCAGCTCACTCTATCCCGGCCTCAGCGCACGCTAAGCCGGGGCTTCCCCTCACGCTAGGCCGCTGTGTTTTCGTTGTGAAAGCGAAACTACTTTGTTTGGCCTGCCAAAAGAGGACACGACTAGAAATCAGTGGTTAAGTTGTATTTACAACACTGTTCCAGAACACTTCAACCCAAATATTCAGATGAACTTAGTACTCACATGCCGTGTGCAGCCACTTTCTATACGCGTGCTACCGATGTGTGCGCTCAGAAAACCGTCTATCAGAAGTTTAAACTAATATGGCTTTAAAACGCGTGATTTCAGTGCAATAGACATAATCAAAACCAAACAGAGATGTTTTTTTTAGCAGAGTATCTGAGGAATGAGCTGTAAAGGCACAGCCCTATTCTGGAAAAGGGGGCGGGGAGCAGCAGCTCATTTGCATTTAAAGAGACAGGCTCGAAAACAGTCTGTTCCTGCTTCCACTCAAAATAAGCATTTTCAAAATTATATAATAAATGATCTGTGGGGTATTTTGAGCTGAAACTTCACAGACACATTCTGGGGACTCCTGAGACTTATATTACATATTGTAAAAAGGGGCATAATAGGTGCCCTTTAATTTATAGGCTAGTAAGCAACCACATAACAACAATCCACAGCACCCTAACCCAGCCACCTATATCATCATTTAGAAATTATTTCAGGTTATCATTGTTACAAAAAACAAACAAACAAACAAAAAACATCCATTTGGGAGTCACAATCATGTTGTTCACAGTCAAAACAGACAATAATCATATAATCATTTTATTTCTATGACATTAATGTACTATTTAATTTCAATAACTTATGTTTTTTTCTTCATTAATCAGTATTTTGAGTGGATTTTATGGTAATAAACAATATTCACATCTAAATTATGAACCACTTAGTGTTTTCAGACATAATTACATTTATTGGGTTTTGTATTTGCATATTTATTTAGAGATGATCAATAACTAGTTTTTGCCTTTTTGAAATCTTGATTTGAAGTGACAGTTATTGTGTCATGATTACAGTTAAATAAGAAGACAGTCACAATTAACAAAATGAACAGGAATGCTCAAGCAGAACTTGATTCATCTGGTTTTGATCTGATTTCATCCTTAGTTGAGTCTTCTTGATCAACTTACTGGTCTCAAACGCACTCTGTCTGCGTGTGTGTCTGTTTTAGAGTTTTACCCCTTCGTTGTTTGTGTGCTTTTTCTGCATCGTGGCTGATTTGTAGATTATATCGAATCAAGTAACAAGCGTATTCAAATCAAGTGCCACAAAAGTCACCACGTTTCATACTACTCAGATGAAGTAAAAAAAAATTCAAACACACACACAGAGAAGTTCAGTGAAAACTGATGTTTCAAACGCTATCTTTTTAAATATTAGATTATTCTATTGTTGTATTAAAATATCTAAAGTTCTGAATAAGTATATTATACAGGTTTTAAATTATATAGGTTTGGAATGACATGAATAAATGATGACAGGATTTAATTTTTTGGCACAACTATCCCTTTTACTTTGAATTAATGTATTCAGAGTGTTTGCAACTTATTGATTTATATTCAAAAATATGGTTATTTGATGTCTCCCCGTAATTAATTATAATTTCTATGCATTTATATTTTTGTCAGAACACATGAGCACAGATTCTCACTTGTCTATCCAGTAGGGATCACGTTCATTTATGCATGTATTTGCATACATTTCGGGTAAAAAATGCATTTGTTTGAAATTTCTATGAAACCTTACAGCTGAATGTAGACCGAGAATCCAAACAAAGCATTTGTTTGGTGCATTTCAGAGCATGCCAGGTAAAAACCCCTGAGCCCACAGCGTTGATGAGAATTCCAGCATTGATGGAAACAAACTGAATAATTCAGTCTGTGACGCTCCTTGTGCTGGATGTAAAAAAGATCATTGGTTGATGTCCCGCGTCCATTATTCACTGTTTGAGAGAATGACAGTGCCGAAAGGGAAAATGTAAGGTCACAATCAATCATTCACAGCAGAGAAAATCGTTGTGGGTTGAGAAGAAATTAACATATACTGAGCACTGGCCATATAACTCTGTGTGTCCGTTTATCCTATTTTGTTGTTTATCAGGATGCTGCCTACGACATACAATTGATCATTTTACAAGAAAAAGCTCCTGTGCCTGGATTTATTTGTCTCATCAACATCTATCTATCTATCTATCTATCTATCTACTTTGTTTTGTTTCACTCTAGATATTGAGTATTAAACCCTTCTGGCAGATTTCTATCTTTTAACTCTTTTGCTGAACGGCACTAATAAATAAACTTTCTCTCCATCTTTCTTTGTCATTTTTCACTTGATTCAGTCCACCATCATATAAAGAAAAAAAAAAACCCACTGAGCTGATTTTTAGGAAGTGTGAGTTACAGTTTTTATAATTGCTTTGGTGCTATTTTCACAAGCAAGTACATTTTCTAATCACAACAGATCACCAAAGCGCACCTTTTTAAAATATTTGAGCGTATTTGCAATTATGCTCAAAATCACAAAGTATCTTTTTCACTGTACATGATGAGAATAATCTATATAAGAATCGTAAGGACCCAAATCTTAATACTTACGTCATGTTTTCAAACTCTTCATAACACAAGAGCAATCTATGTCAGCTAAACTGTAAATCATTTTCCATTTCTTTGGCACATAATGCATTCAATAACTACAGCTTTTAATTAAATGAATTATTTTCTCACTCAGAAACAACCACCACCCAAACACCAGTACCTATAGGTCCATTTGCACGTTTACATACTTTTATCCCCCAAAACTTTTTATAATACTTTTGTTCAAAAACATAGTTTAGAACGTTAAAAAAAAAGTTCAAAACATCATACAAAACAGAATAAGCCAGCGATTTGCTCCATTTCTACCATATTCAAATATATTCCAACGTGACAAAATGTGACAAAGTTGATTTGAGACTAAGTGTTTTGGCAGTTTTAATGCATTTTAGATGTTAAATTAACTGCTGTGCTAAGCTGAAGGTTGGTACGGAGAACTGGAGAAATTTGGCCTAGCTATTGTAAAAAAAAAAAAACTGTTAGCCAAACTACTTAAAACTAATAAAATATGTTTTACAACTAATGAAATGTTTAACTGTATTGAAAGCATGATATGAGATTTTTAAGAGTTTTGAAAATGTACCACTTGTGAAAATACCCTAGTAAAAAAGTAACATTTAAAATACATTTATTTCATAGTATAGTTCAAATCTATTACCATATTTACTGACAGATAACTTGAGACTTACTGATATAAAAATGATAATTAAACTTTATTTGGCGTACTACTTGGGCACAATGCACATTTGTCTAAAATGTTTTTTTATGTCACTTTTGATGATGATTTTATGATCTTTGAATAATATCGTCCTTTAAATGCAAGATATTTAAAGTATACCTAAAGTATACTTGCAGTAGTTCCACTTTAGTACAAACAAATATACGAAGTATATCTTTAATTGGACTTTAGCACTACTTTTGCACTATTAAAGTGCATTAAGTACAAAATTAGTTGTTGCAATTTAGCAGACTTTAAGTATACCAGTTTAGTATACTAAAAGTACAATTGCAGGGCATTTGAATAAGTACAGAGATATAAAATGTATTTGTAGTGTACTTAGCATGAAATAAATTTATTTCAAATACATTTAAATATATTTATTTTTCACTAGGGTAGTCAAATAGTCAAAAGTCAAATCAAATAATCAAAAAAAAATTGTAAATACCTAAAATTTTAACAGTATTGGCTACATTTAAATGCTTGACATAAACCAATTTTAATATTCATGAGAGCATCTGCTGCTCAGAGAGAGAATAAAGTGTTTGAAGATGGCATTTCTCTTGTGTATAAGAGTCACATACTCTTCCATCATTCACCCTTGAGCGGGGGCCTTTGAAGAGCCACTAAAAACACAGAGCTCTCACAATGAGAATCACTCCTCCAATATGCCAAAGACAGCGTCAGAGCGCATTTAAAATCCTGCCGTGAACAAGTCGGCCTGGCTGCTCCCAGTCCTCTGGAAAAACACTTCCTCAGATGATGAGAAATCAAACCACGCTTGAAAAGTACCACGTTCCAGATCCCTGCTGTTGTGAAGTCTAAATCCCCAGTATGGATTTTGTTGCAGACAAGTTGGTCCCGTTATCCCAGGGCTCTAAGCAGGGAATCAAAGGCCCAATCAGGCACAGTGTGACTGCACGGAAATGTCTCTAAAACAGTAGATAGGCTGGATGCACCACTGATGATCAGTATTATACCTCACAATTCACTGAAAATCTGTTTTCCAGTTAATTTTGCGGCCAGACAACAAGTACAGTAGATTTGGCCCTCTCGCGGTTGTTTGCAGAAGGACATTATTTTGGTAATTATGTGAGTTGGGTGAATACGATGTTTTGAGGTGTACTAATGTATCCATGATTACAGGTGGTCATTTTATCAGAGCAAATGTCACAAAAAATCATTAAAACTCACCCCTCCAACAATAACAAATGAAATAATATTAAAAAAAAAAAATTAATGAATATCCATAAATAATGTCTTCTACTGATGACTCAAAAGGTACGTTTACATGCACAAGCGCTGTCAATTCATTAAAACAAATTAATTACACATTTATCTGTAATCACGATTAATCACATATCAATATAACATATTTAACAACACAAAGATGGTATATTTTAAATGTCTAAGGACATCTTTTTACTAAGTAGCCTATTATTAATGAAGGCCAGTAATGATACCAATACTGCTACTGATGTCTCTATTAAATGCATTTCTCTCTCAATTTTAGCTATTAATTATAGTCATTCAACATTACAGACATTACTTTTAAAATTTTTAACATGATAGGCTTTGAAAAATACAACAACTTTTAATTTAAGCAAATTTAAAACAATCTTTTGTTAATCTAAAGTTATGCACGATGATTCAAGAAGAAATGAGCAGGATATGTTAAATAAGTGATTTTTCCAGGTAGCTGAGTCAAGTTATGGAAGTGCAGAGTTGTGGCAAGGACCGTTTGAGGTCACACGGCAAGTTGGAGATCTCTATTATGAGGTGGTTTGCACAGATAGGAGCGGGGCACATCAAATTTACCACCTCAACCTCCTGAAAAAATGGAGCGAGGCAGAATCAGTGATGCTGGCAACGGTAGTGAGTGGAGCAGATGATCTCGGGCCAGAGGTGAGCACTAAATCTCAATCTCTCGCTCTGGCCCCAGGAGGGGATCATCTCTCGCCCTCCCAGCTCACTGATGTGTGGATGGCTCTGTTCGGTTCTGTGTGGATTACCGCAAAGTAAATGCTGTGTCGAAATTCGACGCGTATCCAATGCATCATTGATTGACCAATTGCTTGACCTGCTGGGCACAGCTCGTTTTTATTCGACACTGGATTTAACAAAAGGATATTGGCAGATCCCCTTATCGCCGGTATCTAAGGAAAAACAGCCTTCACAACGCCGTTTGGATTACACCAATTCGTTACGCTTCCGTTCGGGTTGTTCTGGGCGCCAGCCACTTTTCAGCGTCTCATGGACCGTATTCTCCAGCCCCATGCTGCATATGCCACTGCCTATTTAGATGACATCGTCATCTATAGCAATGACTGGCAGCGTCATATGGAGCAAGAAGAAAAAAGCTCTCGAAGAGAGAGACTAAGTACAGCACCATAGAGAAGGAGTGTTTGGCCATCAGGTGGGCTGTCCTCACCCTCCGATATTATCTCTTGGGACGGGAATTCACTCTCTGTTCAGACCACGCCCCTCTGCAGTGGCTCCACCGCATGAAGGATACCAACACGCGGATCACTCATTGGTATCTAGCGTTACAGCCTAGGGGGGCGTGGTTCAGCCAGGTCTGCAGTGGGAGAGAGAGTTGGGAGACGAGCGGTGAGTAAGTGGGTCAAATGCAAATGACGAACACCTGTGTCTGGTTCCAGTAATTGCCGTGGAGAGACCGCATAAAGAGGCCCGTGAATGAGCTGTGAGGCAGAGAGAGTCCGACTGCTGACTGGGGAGAGACTGTGCCTGCTCTGGAGAGCCCTGTGATTGTGCATGTGCAATTGTGCTATATTGAGCGCTGGTAGCGCCACGTTCTGTTTACTTTGTTTGAAGCTGAATAAAAACCCCAGCAGCAGTCAAGCCGACCCCGTCCTCTTCCTTCTTAAGTCATTGACTTTGTTACAATATACAATAAGCAGAATAATTGCAATGTAAAAAAAGTGGAGATATGGTTAGAAAAGCATGAAGCTCGCAGTGTCAGAATGCCAGTCAAATCCGAAGCAAGATGCAATTCATAACAAAACGTTACGGCAACGACATCTCAGGTAGTCTGATGGCAGATAAAAGTAAATGATAAATGAATGAGTGATCATTACAAAAGTGCACATCAAATACATTGAACACGGAAGCTCAAACGTGTGTAACACGTTAAAACAGACCTCACAGGTTCTTGCGCATTTTTCTTGCGCACATTTCTTCTTTTTTTGGTTTTAGTAGCAGCTGAACGTGCACATTTAAGCATCTTCTTTTCCTTTCAATGGTGGTTTGCAAATCTACTGGAAGGCGAATACTGCCACCTACTGCAAGTCACAGGCATGACAGCTGAAGTAAAATAAGGATCGGGGCCGATACCGATCAGTTAAAATCCTTGAGATCGGCTCGGGACATGCCTATTTAATAGCCTTTTTACATTTATAGGGCATGTACCTGCCAATTACATCCAAATCTACATACATGTTTAGATAGTTTCCAATTAGTAGGGAATTTCCAATTAGTCACTTAAGAGGTTCAATGACAGACAGGGCGTTGCCTTAGAAAGCAGCTACCTATGTAGGCAGTAGACAGAAAGACAACTCACCAGGTTTTGCTACAAATATTCATGCCCTTTTTAAAAGCAGACAATTCTGAGATCCTAAAATTGAGACCCTGTAATTCACACTTTTCATGTTTAGTTAAATCGTGACAGTTAAGCAATAATTGTACTCTTGATTAGATTAAATCTAGATTCTTGATTCATTTTGCAGCCCTAGCACAAACTACTGCAAAGGCTTACATAAATGTGGATGCTTCAGTTTGGAATTAGAAAAATGGTATAGCACTGTAGCTGATCATTTCTCTAATAATTTGTCATCTTTTATTTAAAAGGCAATAGAAGAAGAAGACTGAATGTTAGGAATCCTCCCTGGAATTGGGAATACAGATTTCCTGAGGCCAGAGGGACCAGGGCTAATTAACATTCATGAGCTCCACATGTGGTTTGCTGTTTCCCCCCCTTTCCACAGAAACTGAACTCAGTGTATGCAGCTCTGAGAACCGGGAAGGACTATCTGGGTCGAGCGAGTCGTGAAGGGATGCCAGCACTAGTTACAAGCACATCTCACCGCAGCACAAACATTTGCTTAGGCATTGCTTAGGCTTAGGTTACATGTTAATGTAGAACCTCAAGTGGATTGAGAACATAAGGACCTGGAGCACGGAAGAAAGTTTCAGTACCATTGCTTATTAATGGACTGTTTGAGCTAGTTGCTTGTTAGCATGCCTATTATTAATATATTGGCTGTTTATTAGTACTTACAAAGCACATATTCTGCATGGCCATATTCTACATGCCTAATCCTACCCAATACCTAAATTTAACAACTACCTTACTAACTATTTATAAGCAGTAATTAGAAGTTTATTTAGGCAAACGTCGTAGTTAATAGTTAATTAATAGTGAGAATTGGACTTTAAATTAAAGTGTGACCAGAGTTACAATACCACAGTGTCTCATCTGGACATGTTGTCAAAAGAGCTTTTCAGGGATACACCAAATGTTTTGGCCATTGCTCCGTTGTGAAGAGGATTTAGTACTGCCCATCTTTTTTGGTGATCTTCTTCGGGGAATGTATGGGCAGAAGGCCAAAGGAAAACCTTCGTCAGATTCAGTGGAGGAGAGGTACAAATGCTTGGCACAGTCTAACGCTGAACAATGCCAACAGCCACATTGGCATCCACTTATTCCTGAGGTTCAGCAAGAGGTGAATCATCACTCAAGCTCCCAGCAAGAGCCTACAGCAGCTAACCTGATTTTACAGCCTTAAAACACTCGCTGTGTAAAACAGCATGAGATACATTAGAGAAATTAATGTATCATGGCTAAAAAAAGCTGCTGATGCATTTGTACCCAAAACAACAGCAACCCAGGCTTATAATATAGCCTTCGCCCATGCAATTTTTTTTTGCAGTAAAATGATCATACATTAAGAAAATGCAATACAGTTACAGATACAGTTTTATGCAGTAGTACCAAAAAGCATTTGGATTGCATTAGATAGAAAATGATGACAGAATTTTTGGACCCACTTTATATTAAGTGTCCTTAAGCACTATGTACGTATATTTTAATTAATAATTTGGCACAATGCACTTATTGTGTACATATATATTTTTACATTGTACTTATATTTGAAAACACTGTCCTGTAATAACATCTGTAATTAATTTAGTACTGTACTGTGATATTACTGTGAATTCACATTATAAAGTTGTCTTTGTGCCACTGTGAGAAATTTAGTTGTTTACTACTGTAATTGTTTTGAAGTCACTATATTGGTGATTAGTGATCAGTATTTGTTTAGGATGTTCATATTCAAATTTCTGATCTAGTCATGTCAGAAGTGTGACAAATGAAAACATTTGAAGTTAGTTTGAAGTTAGTCAAAGTATTCTTAGCATGTACATGAAGATTTTATTTCAGCATTATTTAAGCATGAAGATTTATCAGTAACATTTCACATTCATAACTGTTCGTGTATGGAACTGCTGAGATGCTTCTTTGAAAGATGTGACATCGATACTCAACACACAAAATACAACAATGGTAATGCTCAACACAACATAAACCAACATTACAAAATAAACCAACAACACAAGCTGCTAAAAGTGAACCGAAAACAAGTTACAATACAACAATGGCACAAATAAAACCAACAAGAATTAAAAATCTCTACAGCATGATCTATTCATTTGCTGCATGCTGGGTGCTTTCATAGCACATATGCACTGTAGAAACACAGTATGATGCTGTTTGTTTACAAGAAATTTCTGAGAGTGCAGTTAGATACAGTACAAGAGAAGTCCCACTGTGAAATTACTGTGAAAGTAATGCAATTATTAACCTGGAATAAACTGTAATTTTACACTAACAATTTTAACAGTGTATTTTTTTGTAAGACTGCCAATGAAGGAACTTTTAGCCCCATAATGATGTAGCTAACTACCAGAAAAACCATGAACCCAATGGGGGTGATACAGTCACTTTACAAACATTTTATTCAGCTTTCTTACATTTTAATTTTCATTGTGTTTTCTCAAAAGCACGTCACTGCTAATACAACTGTCACTTTCTTCAGCAAAAAGAGTATTTAGGCCAACGCTAATTAGACATCGTCCCAAACCACAGAAATAGCGATTCCACAAAGAAATATTGCATGCATCAAAACGAGCTGAAGGAACGTGTTCATCAGTTGTTAATGAGAGTTCTTCCAGTTGGTTTATTAAGGCTACTTTCAAGGATAATAAAATCAAGGAAAGACTTACAGTTAGTGGCAAGGCTTTTGGAAAGTGTAATTGCCTCCACAAAAGAACACACAAAAGCAAGAGACAGACTATAAGAAGATTCTAGAAACTAATCTCCACAGCACTACTGAGGTTCATGCTGTACTTTTAACCACAAGCCTGCAGAAACAAACTGCTGCATTGTGCCTCCAATGCATTCCTCTCACTATTCACTCTGATTCTGACCTCCTTCTCCAATCAGTTTTTTCTGTTTTCTGTTTCTTCAATCTATTTTATTTTAAGTGGCATTTGCTAAGTCAAGTATCACTAATACTTGTCAGTCACTAATACTAATCAGACTGGTCGTGGCGGCGGTGTTGCAACAATATATAGTGATATTCTCAATGTTACTCAGAAGACAGGATACAAGTTTAACTCATTCGAAATACTAATGCTTAATGTTACACTGTCAGATATGCAAAAGAAATCTATCGTATCTCTTGCTCTGGCTACTGTGTATAGACCACCAGGGCGTGTAAATGACGTGTAACCCCGTAACGTTTGTGATACTTTGAGGTAAAATTATATCTCAAATAACACAGCATGTTGGGGATGTCAGGGATAAACAAGAAAACCCAAAAGTGAGCACAAAATAAAGAGCAAAAAAGCTCAATATCTAAAACAGTCCGGCAGGTCACCAGCTGTGGGGCAGACAGAGGAACAGAGAACCGAAGCCAGATCAGAGTCGAAACTGGGGTATCCAGCTATAGAAGGCATCCAGACCAGAGGGTTAAATGAGATCTGATGGGCAGGCAGAAGATCAGGCTGAGTAAAGAAGAGCCAGAGGAATAAGCAGGCACAGGGCGTCAATATAACGTCAGGTTGACATCGGACAGACGTAGCATTTTGGTTGAGAATGAAAATCGAGTTGACGTCAGTATTTGACACCAATTTGACGTTGACTTAACGTTGTATTTTAGTTACACAACCTAAAAACAACAAATATCACCGTCAGCTGACGTTGGTATTGGACATCAAATTAACATTGACATTAAGGCCGGGACACTTCAAGCCGACTTCAAAGAACTAGCGGTGACAAAAGCTGACGTGTTGTCACCTCGCGTCGGCTGTTTCTGGACTAAAAAACTGCACTTGAACACATCACACAGACTACAGCCGTCTGCAAACTAACACGTGCGTTCAACAGTATATATGTGACCCTGGACCACAAAACCAGTCATAAGGGTCAATTTTTTTAAATGCATAGAATGTTAGGATCGGACAATATTTGGCCGAGATACAACTATTTGAAAACCTGGAATCTGAGGGTGCAAAAAAAATCTAAATATTGAGAAAATCATCTTTAAAGTTGTCCAAATGAAGTCCTTAGCAATGCATATTACTAATCAAAAATTAAGTTTTGATATATTTACGGTACGAAATTTACAAAATATCTTCATGGAACATGATCTTTACTTAATATCCTAATGATTTTTGGCATAAAAGAAAAATCTATAATTTTGACGCATACAATGGATTTTTGTCTATTGCTACAAATATACCCGTGCTACTTATGACCAGTTTAGTGCTCCAGGGTCACATATTTGTCATTTAAAAAGAGAAACCGAAACAATATGAGATATACGCAGATATACGAAACGTAAACAAAGCAGCGCTTGCTTACCATTTCGAATATCAGTTTTGTTGAAAACTTTCTTTGTTTTAAGTGGCTCATGTTGTTTTCAAAATATTCACATATTGGAATGCTTGGGAAAGACCACGTAACATTAGAACAGCCCTCTGTCTGTGGTGCCTTCATTTACTTGGTGTGTCCTGGGCTTTAGAAACTGAATTGACATAAAATTTTGGTCACCTGATGTTGCAACCAAAAATTTAGGGGGGGGGGGGGGGGT
>NW_015633198.1:108622-114424 GCF_001515625.1 Sinocyclocheilus rhinocerous
TATTTGGCCCAAACCAGCTGCTGACTCCAGGACCTAATCCAAGCTCGTGAATCCTGAAGATTTGGACACCACCAGCAGCACCATCTCCAGACGGGAGTTTGGGGAGACGAGTGAAGTGACATGCCTTGAAAAAACATTACACCACAGTGAGGACCACCAGTATTGCCACTGAACAGGAGGAGACTGGTGATGATGTCCAGGGCAATGTGACTAGGGCTGGGAGGGGATGGGGAAGGGGAATATGTGGAGGGACACACACGGTGAACACACACCCGGAGCAGTGGGTAACCAGTATGGAAACCGATGTTAATCAGCTCAATCACCTTGAGCTCCTCGAACAGTGACTTTGTGTTGTATTACCCTGGTATTTTTAACTAAACAAAAAACACTGCTAAGTAGTAAACACTGCTGTGAGGGCGTTTTTAATATAGTTGCATAGTGAGTGAGTGACCGTAAAAGTTACAACTTTCTTTCTACTGACCGATGTAATCCCTTTTCTTATTTGTTTGGAAAGTTGTGGAAACCAATACTGTTTTTTTTTTCTTTTGCTGTTAGAGTAAATGGTAATACAAAAGTAATATTTGCTATGATCCCCCTTGTACCTCTATCCACCTTATTCTTCCCGTAAAAATGGGTGCAGCCATTTGTAAATTTTATGCGCCTGGCTTCCAGTCTCTTTCGCGTCCAGCTATTTTTAGCTGCACAAAGCCGCTCGTTTTGCTGCTTGATATTGCAAATTGGTGTGTCTTACTATATTATTTTCATGTATTATCTTAATTATGAACCCACTGGTTTGTAGTGCAAACAGTTTTACCGTTTACTGCACGTTGTAATTCTTCTCGTTATTTCCCTACAGCGGCTAATGAACCAGAAGTCTTGTCCATAGGCTTACTTCTGCATTGAAGAATAAGGTGGATAGAAGTTTACCCAACTGTAGTTTACGACCACATCCCAAACCCATTCATGATAGGGTCCATTAATAGAACAATAATTGTGGTTACGATTACAGTCTTCTAGGACTGGTGTGGAACCATTTTTTTTCAACCTGAAAGCTTGTTTTATTTGCAAAGTGGAAATGCGAAACTATGTACAAAATAAAAAGGCCTGGGACACACTAGAAGACCACAGATTTAAGGAGCATTTCAACTGACGTTTAACATTATAATCCTCCAAACGCACACTATACTACACGATTCGACCAAACCACATACCTGCCGATTGTAGTATCAAACGTGTTTGATATTTATAACATTTACGTGGACTATTAGTGCTCAAGGTGATTTGTTTGGTATTTGCGATATGGGATCATGCCGGCTCTGATGCAATCGGGAGCAATAAACTAATCAAAATGACACCACATAATTGAGGATTTTTTGGACAAAAGGTCTTTTGCGACAAGCCTCAAATCAGGCCACACCTCTTGGGGGTGCAAATCAGCCTCAAAATCAGGCTTAAAATCTTTGTGTGTGGCCAGTCTAAGAAAGGAATTATATTTTTACTGGTGCAACCCTGATCATTGATGGGCCGGCTGTTCCCAGAAGGCCAACAGTTCAGCTGAACTAGCTTGAAGGGAGAGTATAGAGACTTTCTTGTCTGTTATTAATCAAAGTCTATTTGTACAAATGACAATTATTTATAAAGGAACTTGTTTTTCCACTAAAGCTTTAATTGACTCTGGGGCAGCAGCCAACTTTGTTGATTCCGGTTTTATAGAAAGACTACAATCACTCAGAACACATGCTCACTAGTCACTTCTATAGATAATAAGCCCATCAGAAAAAAAATCTTATTACTGACCAAACCATAACACATAGAACATTAAAATGATTTTGTCAGGATCCTGCCCTGACAATCTTGTCTGTCCTGTCTTTGTTTAATGTGTCTTTGTTTATTTTGTATCTGAGCACATGGCTGTGTCTTTGTTTGTGTTGGCCATGTGCTCCTCTTTTCTTTCCGCCTCATTTTCAATCACCACGCCCCCTTGTTTAGTCCTTGTCCAATTGTGTTCACCTGATCCTCGTGTGCTCTGCTCCCTTTATATTGTGTTCATTTCCCTCTGTGCTAGTTCGTTTTGTGTGAGCTTCATGTGCATTCTACTTGCTTGTGTCTTGTTTGAGTTTGCCTTTCAGTGTTTTGCATCCAGTCTGGTTTTGTTTTTTCCCTCCTGTTAAATTCTAGTTTTTATTTGCTCCTGAGATTAATTAATAGCCTAGTTCTAGTCTTGTGGTTTAGTTCTTTATTTTTTTTAGTTCTTAACCTTTTGATTTTGTCCTTTTATTTTCTTTCTAGTTTTCAGCAAGGTCGCTGTCTTGTCTTTATTTATTTTGTTTGTAGTTCTAGTCATTTATTCTCAGCTTTTCCCCTTTTGTTATCCTTTTTGTTTTCATAAGTCTCGGTTAATTTCTAGAATGTATTACTTTTTTTTCCCTTTCAGTTTTAGTTCTTGTTTATCCTCCCTAGTCATTGTTTTGCAAGTTCTTTCTTTTGATCGGTGTTTATCTCTTGCCTCCCCTGTTGCCTTGTCTGTGTGTTTGTCGAGTTGGTTCCTGCCCTGCTTACTGAGTCCCCCCGGGTCGCTGAGTCTTCTGACCTGTCAGGCATTTGTGCTTCAAGTGTTACCATCTCCTAAGCCTAGCCTGTGGTTCCTTGAGGAGCTACCTAGTCTCCTTTTGCCTCGGAGTCAGGAGCTACCCCATCCCCGACCTGCCTGTTCTCCTGTCGTGTGGACTGTCTTCCTGCCTCATCCTCTTGTGTTCCCATTTTGTTAATAAACTCTGTTTCCCCTGTTCATTCTGCATTTGGGTCCTGCCTTGCCAAACTGTGACAGATTTACCATATAGAAATATAAATTGTACATGATCCAGTCGCCCCAAACTCCTGTAGTCCCTGCATGGCTTGTATCATAATACCTGCGTTTAATTAAAGAGGGAGAAATTACCCACGGCTGATGTTTTTACCAACTCTGTAGGTTTCAGGATTGTGCTACTGAAGTGCCACCTGGCACAGTTCATTCAAAGGGCAAGGTCTATCTATCCACTCTCCATTGGAAAGCTATGCAATGAAGGAATATATTCAGGCGGCTCTTCGTCTGGGATTTATTTGTCCACACACCTACCCTAGTAAAAAAGTATACATTTATTTCATACTAATATAGTTCAAATCTATGAACATATTTACTGACAGATAACTTGAGACTTACTGATATTAAAAAATTAAATTAATCTTTATTTTTGGCGTACTACTTGTGCACAATGCATTTTTCTTAATATTAAGCCTAAAATGTGTTTTAATGTCACTACTGATGAGGATTGTATGATCTTTGAATAATATCTGTCTTTAAATGCGAAAAATTTAAAGTATACCTGAAGTGTACTTGCAATAGTTCCACTTTAGCACAATCAAATATACTTCAGTATGTCTTTAGTTGGACTTCAGCACTACTTCTGCACAATTAAAATGCATGAAGTACCAAATTAGTTGTTCCAGTTTAGCAGACTTTAAGTATACCGGTTTAGTATACTAGAAGTACAATTACAGGGCATTGTATTAAGTGCATAAATATGAAAATGTATTTGTAGTATACTTAGCATGAAATAAACATATTTCAAATACGTTTAAGTATGTTTATTTTTCACTAGGGTACAGCTGCTGTTAATAGAGTAGAATGGAGTAGACAGTGGTTTATGGTCTTGTATTGCCTCAGTGCCAGCCCAGTTAAGTACCATTGTCCTCTCTCTGTTAATGGTTCCTGTAGCTTTGGAGTGGAAAACTAGTCAAATTTTCCCAAAATTGTATTTTTCAGTAAAGGCAGGCGGTGAAAACTGCCTTTATGGCCAGAGGGACTATTACTAGTACACTCTAAAAAATAATTTGGTGTCTCTGTAAATATCACAATAATAAAAAAGCAACGCTTCTTTAAAGTAATAGTTTACCCAAAAGAGAAAAGGCAGAGGCTATTTACATTTAGGTTAGATGCTACTTGCCATAAATGGAAAAAAATAGTCTAAATAGTGTTAAATGCTATTTATATTTAGAGCAAATAATGGCACAAATGTAATTATAAAATTTTAAGCAATAATAACAAATTCAGCGTCTATGATTATTTCTGTCATGACAACTTTGAATAGCTTTGCATGTTAGTGGACATGACATGATATATAATATTTGGACTTGGCAGAATAGATCTGATATATATGCAGCTGCAGAGTAAATATGGAGACGTTCCACTGCTGTGAGCCTGTAAAACATACTGTTGCTGCAAAAAAAAAACGACTTAAATTACTATAGCTGGTCGGCGCGCCGACATGTAGCGCCTTTGCGCTTCGGGCGACCCGAGTTCGAGTCCTGGCTCGTGGACCTTTCCCAATCCCACCCCCCTCTCTTTCTCACCCACTTCGCTTCCTATCGACCTACTGTCCTATCTAAATAAAAGGCATAAAACGCCAAAAATAAATCTTTAAAAAAAAAAAAAAGACTATAGCTGAAATATATAGGTGGAGATGGGTTGTTGGGGGGTTTCTGATAGACTAGCTAACTGAAAAAACACAAAGCCAAATTATTTAAATGTTGATTAGCAAACTCACTGGCTGTAGATGCAACAGACACCAATCCGCTTGTGCCGTGTAGTGAATGATGTGCACAGATTGCTAGCAGACTGCATTAAGGACCTATCATTCTGTGTTGTCTAGCATATTTTGGCAGAACTAGAGCTTTATTAAAATGCTACCTTATTGGGACCTTACTAGACCTTACTATTGGGACCCTGTTAGACACTTTATTTCCACTTTCCTTTTATATATATATATATATATATATATATATATATTGGACTATTCTCTTCATTTATATTTAAAAGAAACACCTATCCGAGCTTATATATGAGAAAGAATAGGCAGATTCACACTCAGGTAAAACTAAATACACTATTCATACTCTCCAAACATAATGATAATTCTGTCATCCTTTACTGTACCCACCCTCATGTCGTTTCAAATCTGTATGTTACCAACAAACCTGAATGTTAACAACATTCCTCAACATATATTTTTGTTTTGGAGAGGGGAGTGAATGATGACAGCATTTGTAAGATTTTGTGTGAACTTCGCAATGTTTAATTTCCTCAGATTCACCTGTGGATGGATTCTTCGGGGATCAGTGGAAACGGTGGTTACCCACTGATCGTCTGCAGTGTGGGCAATAGCGCCCTTGGGTGTCAGAGAGAAGAAGAAGGGGTTGCTAAACTGGAGGAAGATATGTTTTAGTGAGCAATGACATTATATGGCCAGTGTTCATGCGTGACAGCAAGCCACTGACACCATGTTTCCTCTTATTTTCTATTTGCCTGCAAAGCTACTGGAACATTTCCCGCCGAAAATTATAATATCTTAAGTCTCTCTGAATTTCATGTATAAAGTTGTCTGCAACAATCACGCCACAAATTTGTTTTACCAGCTGATGTCTACACAAATAAAGGCACACATTGTATATTATTAATCGGTGTGCTTACTTTTAAATCTATCTATTCACATTTGCATGAATTTAAAAAGTGCATTCATGATTTAAATAAAGTAATATTAATGATTGATATTAATAGAGGTTTATCACTGCACCAAACCTTAAGCATCCAGACCCAAGTTTGATTAATCTAACACTGGTGCTGAAACTAAACTATTAGCTATGTGGAAATTAAGAAAATGCTATCGAAATAAAAGTAGGACTTATGGAGCGAAGAAAGGGGCACACGGGGGGGGGGCACACTCTTCATCTAATCACTGACTACAACAGGCCCCCACATTATGTAGG
>NW_015633198.1:114473-152773 GCF_001515625.1 Sinocyclocheilus rhinocerous
GCACACGGGGGGGGGGGCACACTCTTCATCTAATCACTGACTACAACAGGCCACTACATTATGTAGGACAGCCCAGTACAATGACTTTTACGGCGTTTCTACTACAACAGCTGGCGAGATGAACTAAAAAATGTCTTGATTATAGCATTATATTTAGAACTACTCCTATGGCATTATATTTATTGACTGCCTGACTGACTGAAGAGTGTTTTGTCCCTCTGATGTTCAGAAGCAGTTGTATATGCTGGACACATGAAAACGGACAAAGGTATTAGTGTTAGTAACTGAGAGGTTTATGCCGATATCTGCATTGCAAATGAGATCTGCATTTAAAACAGAATTGCCCTTCAAATAACATCTGTTCAAGTAATCATAAGGCACAGAGCAGCACATAAATGTCTGCATAACATACTTTGAAGCTCTCCATTGCCGTGCCTTAGAGTCCTCAATCTAAGACTAAAAGGTGTGATGAACATTTAACAGGAAGCTTTGTATGCTGCAACAACCCTCACATCATTAACACATTCTCTGCCTTTATTTGCATGTGTTTGAGCAAGTCAGTAGTTTTGCAGTACAAGATTATTGAAAATTAGCATGAAGTTTGGATTTTTTAAAGAATTCCCCTCCCATCCACACTGAAAAAGTGAAACAACTGTGTTATTTATTTAAAGTGCTTTTTTTTGTATACAGTTTGTCTAACAACACTCCCCTTAAAATGAAAAGAAACCATTTTAACTGTTTTTCGTTTTCGCTTGACACCAGAGTGTTGATGTGCAGAACACATACTGGCTATCTTTACTGACTGTACAAATTATTGTGGGTAATATTAGTATTTTTTAATTAATTAATTAATTAAATTTATTTTTCCTTTTTTAGGTTATCATTTTTTGTTTGTTTGTTTGTTAGTTCATAACAAAACATAAAAAGACATCACAATAAACATTAAGGTCTTTCAAAGTTGTATTTACCTAAAGTAAAGTAAATTAAAAATGCTTTAGTAAATTCTACTTTTATATTATAGGTAATTTAGCTTTATTATTATTAAATTAGCTTTAAAATAAAAAATTTAATTCTCTAAAATGTGCAATCTACTAGACTCAATAATGTAGGGCAAATATGAACCAAGAAAATTATTTTTGATGACAACATAACTGAAAAAGTAGTTCCCAGCATGCTTTACATGGGACTTAATCAGGAGAGTACAAATTTTAAAATTAAGTATTATTTTTTTGTTTTTTCAGCAAGATGATTATCTGGAAATGAAGGAGGGTAATTAGCCCCTCTGCAACAAAAATGAAAACAGCTGGGCTGAGGAATAACTGAATTTCAGAAGATTACCATTTCAGTTTTATTCAATTAATAATTTCCAAATCACAGCATTCCGATTTACAGTGAAGGTCAGACTTATTAGAAATTATAAGACATTCTAATGAATAAAATATCTCTGCATATTTTAAATTTTTAAGCACACCAGGTTGACTAGGAACATCAAATTGGCCAGCCATGACTTTTTGGCCAGACATGGCTGTTTTACAGGAGTATAAATATGAAATTCACTTAATCATCCTTTCCAATAGTTCTGAAGTGCAACAAAAGAGCTTCACAAAACAGAAAGTGGTTGTAAGAAAATAGGTAAAGCATTGAAAATTCCCATTTCCACCATCAGAGATGTGACGAATCCTGGAAGAGGACGTGTATCTTGTCTTAATGCACGATGAGGAGGATAGTTTCAGTGGCCAGAGACTCTCCAAGGATCACAGCTGAGGAACTGCAAAACTAGTAGAACTTAAGAGTTCTACTAAAAAAAAATAAAATAAAAAAATTCAGTTGCCAGACACTACTGGAACTTTAAACAGGGCTGAGTTCTATGGTCAGACGAAACTTTAAAAAGGACACACACGATATGGGTTTACACTGGGATAAAAAAGTAGCCCGCATGCCCACGGTTAAATATACTGCTGGATCTTTAAAGGCAGAGTAAGTGATTTCTGGTAGCCAATGTTGATATTTGAAATCACCTAAACATCACATACCCTGCCTTTAATGGTCCTGGACATCGTGTTCAGATTCATGATATCTATCAAATACCAACATAAATAAAATTTAACCGGGACTGTCGTTTTACAATGGGCATGGCTGGATCTTCCGTCAGGACAATGATCCAAAACAAATACAAAAACTAACACCAGGCATTATAGGAAAAGACTCAGAGCTGTTCTCTTGGCAAAATATTGAATAAAAGGGGGCCACCGTGTAATGGAGAAAAACATTTATTTCATAATGAGAATTTTCCCCATTTCCATTGTTTTACTTCAATGAAAGGTTAGATTTTGTTTAGATTTTTTGAATGAGGGATCAAGAGAATACGCATTTATTTTCAAAGCCTTCTTTGCTCATATTTACCAAGAGGGCTAATAATTCTGACCTTCGCTGTAAATCGGAGCGCTGTGCATTGCTATGGACAGACATGAATTTACTGAGAGTCAGCGGATACCATCGGGATTAAAGTAATTAATTTCACTACTTTTAGTAGTTTTAGTAATAGTTTTTGGAGCTTAAATGTATGGGTAATAACTTTTTTTGTCATTAATAATAATTTAAATATTACTATATTGATATTTTTACTGATTCAAAAGAATGTAATTTAAAACAATCATTTCGGTTGTCTTGGGTGATTTCAGTTTTCTTATCTATACCATATGTTCAGAATTTTGCTTATTATTTCAGTGCATCACTAATTTCATTCTAATCTCTTGAATAATCATACAGCACGGCTTATTGTACCCCACAAGATGAACCTACATTCTGTTTTTATTGAGAGTAACAACAAGCCTCCTACAAAATCGTAAAAATAGAGCCTTTCAGCTTCCTCCGTAAAACTGACAGTGTTCAGGAATGCAGGTTTTAATGAGGCAAATTAATCCCACTGATGCAATTTTTACATTTAAGGTTCACGGTTCGAAATCAGTATGCCGGCTTGGTTCAGTCCTGCAATGAACAAGATATCTTTCATCCATTATTGATGCGTTGAGCGAGCGCTCTTCCCCTGAAGGCACGCTAGGCTTCCCAGAGCCCGGTCTGCCATCAAAGGCTCTTCTATAATCTCTGTTTTTCTCTTTCTCACTCATCTCGCTCGCTCGCTCTCTTTCTTTCTTGCTCTCTTTTACCCTGCTAACATTTCATGACTCATCTTATCCATTTACTGGCTTTTTATGAACTAGGTTTAATGAAGGTTTAATTATCCAATTATTTGCATCATTATATGGGTGTTAAGATCATATTGTGTTGGTTAAAGCCTCAGTAATTAAGACATTAATAACTCGAGGCTTAAGAAGCTTGTGTATGCAGTTAGGTATTGTGTTTGCACATAAATTCAGAAGGTAAACAAATCAGTTGTTCTCTAAAAGTGGGCTGCAGGTTTGTTCTGAAGAAGGAAAAACAACTACATGCAAATAATCAAATAAAGCATATATTTGTGCATAGTTAGGACAGAAAAATAAATATTTTAAAAGGGAAGAGAGATTGTTTGCAATATTCCACATCTCAACACTTGCCATTTTTATTTAAGCGAGAGTACAATACAATACAGCTTTACTTGCAGCAAAGATTAAGTTGTTTGTTTCAACTACAGTGTGTTTTGTGTATTGAATGATTGACTGTTGAAATAATGAATTGATCAAAAAATGTTACAAAAAGAGTTATGGATTTGGACATGTACAGACTTTGTCTACTATAGGCTTAAATTAAGATTTAGAAATTTCACTTTTTTTATTTTTTACTTTTTTATTTCTTTTTTTCCCCCCTACTTTTTTGTAAGTAGGCTACAATATTTATCTATGCCTGATCAGTTATTGTTCCTTATTCATTTCCATGATTTGTCCATACCTGGAAAACACTATTTTAAATCCCCTGTTATTTCTGTTGTTGTTTTATGATGGAGCGGAGTCGGACTTGATTAAGTTGCAGCACCTCATGATACTCACATATTGTGTATTACCAGATGAGCAGTGAACTGATGCACTGAAGAATCGTCTGTAAATTTGAATCCCCTATTGTAAACTGAATTTTAAAAAATCTATTTAGAAGACATTTAGAGGACCAAAATTGTAGAAACTACACTGCCTATTTGTTGTGTTAATAGTTTTACATACTATTCGGCCCATGCAGTTCATGGTAATATGAATGCATTTCATTTTTTTTTTTTTTTTTGAGGACATTTTTGTTTGCTTTTTGATGATAAACAAGGTAGTGTTGGATCACCACTTGATGTACAATATACATGTTTGTGAGTGCCCTCTAATTTCCATTTTAAAATTTTAAAGCAAATTGTATAAAAAATAAATAAAATAAAAACTTTTATAAAGCAAAAAAATGTCCCCATGCCAATTTTGCATTGGGTTCAAGTTCAAATGGCTAAAAACACATCTCTTGCATCTATTCCTGACCCTTCTATTATATCTACTGGTTTTCTTTTTATTTATTTATAAAAAAAAAACACTCAATCCTTTAACACTTCCACTCTTTACAATACTTGCTTGCATTTCATTTTTTTTATTTACTCTAACTAGTATTCTCTATTCTTTTTTTCTATTCTATGTACTTGTTTTCTTTTTATTTAAAAAATTATCCTCCAACACTAACGTTCTCAATTCTTTTTCTATTCCTCCGACTTTTTTTCTTTGTAAAAAAAAAAATGAGATTAAAAAAATGAGACCCTCCAACACTAATGTTCTCTATTCTTTTTCTAATCTATCTACGTTTTCTTTTTATTTATTATACAAAAAATAATAATTTTAATTAAAAAAATTACTTGCTACCGAAACTTGTCATAGCACTTACATACAGTATTATTGCTCTTTTGTTGGTTTTGATTTCTTCTGTTATCCTCATTTGTAAGTCCCTTTGGATAAAAGCGTCTGCAAAAAGCCTAAATGTAAATGTAAGTTGTCTGTGCAAATTCCCCATGCTGACCAACAGAAATCTGTTCAGTTTGTAGCACAAATGTGCAGCAGATTTAATGTTGATAGTCAAAAATATGGCTTGCGAGGCTAAAAGTATTGGTAATGTTGTGGAGAACAGAGTACTGTCAGTTTATCTGAGTTGCCGGTACACAAGAATAATTCCTGGTATAGTGGAAAGCATAATTGTCAGTAGAGCGCTGAGTACAGGCCTATTTCAAGCACCGAGGACAAATACATAAGAACTGAATGTTCATTATTAGCTGAACTATTTCTTTAACGCACATGCCCAAGGCCACAGTGCCTTTAGCCTTACAATAGAGCTTAAAAGAATTCTTCTTTTTGTTACTTTTATCTAGACATTTAAAATACCATTCATAATAGATGAAATGATACAAAAGTGTAGCATTAATCTGTGTGTGTTTGTTGTGTGTGTCATAAATGCAAAGGTCTCTTACATAATGTATATATTCAAGTGCAAAGAAATAACATGTACTTACATGCACACAGAAACAGGTCTGCATTATCAAAATATACAGTATACTCTGTTTCACCAGATTTGACTAGCACATTCAGCAGTGATCTGACAGTGTTGCAGGTGTTTGCTTGTATATGTTAGGTCTCTTCTCAGATGATAGTCACCTTCTGATGCCACCTACTGACTGCAGTCTGCAATCACATGAACACTGGGTCCTTTCAGGAGCTACTGGGTTCTTCAGTGCACTGAACACATAAAGCGGTAATTCTCTTTTTTAAGGGGATGTTAGATTAAATTGTACATAAAAATGTGTTTCACGAATGAGGTCCCTTAAAGGAATTACTATAAAGAATGTATTGAATGTGTACTGATTTCAGAAACTCTTTCATATCAGGGCCCTTACTTAAAAAAAAAAAAAAGCTTCTAACTCTAACAAACATTAAGATGAATTTAAAAATCTTTGATGCAGATACAAAGCCATGCATGAAAGCAAAAAAAGATAACATTGGTACTGAGGCGAGGAGCAGGAGAAATTAACAACATTATTAATGTAGGCGTACTGCAGGCTATTACAGCTTCAAGCTTCGTCCTTTGATATATTTCCCGACTCATTACTTTTGCATGGCTGAGAGTTTAATCAGCACCTAACGCTCAACATCTTCAGTATCTCGCCGCGCTCCCCAGAATGCTGAACTTGGTTTTGCTGAGACGCCGCTTGCATTCTAATAAGAGTCACGGAGCATCCCAGACACGCCAAACGCCTCTGTGCCGCTGGTCAGGCAAAGTTGAGTCTTTTATTCAATTTCACTAAGATAGTCAGCCAAAGCAAAGCCTTAATGAAAAGACTCACAAGTCAATTGAAGACTATTAGCATACCGCAAAAGCCTTTCTTTAAACCTCTTTCAGCGAGGGGAACATCAAAGGGGTTTCTTTTCCAAGGTAGATGGGACAAAATGCATTTGGAACAAGACAGCGAACCAGAACCAAGCCTGCAGGAAGAACACAGACTCGTCCCTGTCTGACACTCATGCAATCTTCCTCAAATAAAGCTGTAGCTGAGAGAGACCGTTTTGTTTGTTGCATTATATCAACAATTTCGTTTGCTTTTTAAGCAGTGAATTTGCATGACTTTTCAAGTTATTCAGAATTGTTGGATAAAACTGTTTTTTGATGAGATTGTGCTGTCAAAGATATGTTTTTATACATAGTTCAAAGCTGAGAATAACTTGCAAATGTCACTTTCCCTATAGAAATGTCTGACTTTTTAAGAACTTGTGTTTCGCTCTTGTTGTTACAGTTATTGTATTTGGTCACTATTGAAATACTTCTAGATGAAAACGTACAAACATTGTAAATGAACAATGTGCTTTTTTTAAACTTAAATAAAACCAGTTCATTTACATTTCACTACATGAAGAAAATTTTTTAGATTCCCTGAAAACATTTTTTTTAATGATCTTTTTTCCACTAACTTGTTTGCTGCACTGTAAAAAAAATAAGTGTAATTTTAACTGTAAAATTTTGTAAAAACGCTACGGAAAAAAACTGTTAAAAGGTTAACAGTAAGTTCCCGTACTATATACAGGGAAAAACTGTGACCCAGCAATGAAGTCACCCAGTGAACCCCAATGAAGTTTATGAAGCACATGTGAAAGTCAAATCGAAGGTATGAAAGTAAAAATGTTAATGGTAATCTTATTTTATGCTTAATGTCTTTTGTTAAGTTATTGAAGAAATAAAGTGGCATACCAGAGTGGCCTCACCACAGATAAAAAGCACCATAACTGACCAACCACAAAAGCATGCAGACACACACACGTTTACTTAGATAAATGGAGACATTCTATTGTATTGACTGTGTTTTTGTATTGTTTTATACGCAGCTAGTTATAAATACTAACCTAGCCCTATAACAGAAATGTTTCTGTATTTTTTTACAATTTTACAAAATCTTTATTTACCTTATTTTATATTGTTTTTTACAAATGAGGATGTTCCCAAAAGGAGGGTCTCAGCTCACTTCTGGGTACAAATTTGCCCCCAAAATATGGTTACATACGTACACCCACACAAAATATACTCAGGAAATTTAGATTTAGATGTCCAGAAAAACATCCAAGACTCCACAGAAGCAGATGGACAGAAGTATTAACCAAACTGTTAACTGATTTAAAACTAGTTGTTACGCTTCAGAGAGTAATATGGTTATATAGAGAAATTAAGCAATAAAAAAGACAAAAAATACTGTATGACTGCAATGAGAAATCAGATGTCAGGAGAAATAACCCAAGAGGTTTCACGTGACATAGACTTATACATCCTTCTGTAATTCAGATTAATAATGACCTCTGTCTTCAAAGACAGGACAGACAAGGATAAGAGAATTTACAGCAGACTATGTAACTGAAATGCAGTAGAACGTACCCAGCTGTAAAATTCGTCTTTTAAAAATCCCTATTAATAATGCACCATTCATAAGGCTTTTCTTAAGGGGTTTGGTACAAATAGGCCCTGTGTTAGGCTTTAATAGTAAAAAAAAATAAAATAAAATAAAAAAAATCATTAATATCACAACACATTGATTATCTTTTCATAAAACTTGGTTTCTACCAAGAAAGTATCACACTTTGAAGCACCTTGGCTTGAATGTCAGTATGGTATATGAATACAGCAGTTATTCAGACTGTATAGCCTATTAAAGAACCATGGTATTACCGTCTAACAGCATCAGTGTACCGTGGCACCCATACAGAACTTCATAAGGGCCAGCCGATTTGGTTGATCAAAGTTACATAACAATACACCGCTCGACAATACACTGATGTGTTGTTCTCACAGGGAATAACGCTGCACTCACCTGTCGATCTCTGTGGATGACCACATGCTCACTTTCACTTTCTCCACGCGCACAAGGCGCGCTTTCTGTGGATTTGTCCGCTTTCGCCGCTTGAATCGCCGCGGTCTGTAACCCCGGTAAGATCCTCGGTTCGCTCACGCTGAGTTTTCTGTCAGAAAGCGCGTAGCAGGTGCAGGGGTGATCTGTGCTAGTGTCATGATCTGAGGAGAGACCCCTCCTCACCGGCTCTCCTCCTCCTCTCAGCCCCGGAGCAGCTGTGAGCCCCGGTTACCGGAGAGAAAACTGGAGCTCGACGTACAGGCTGAAGTTTACAGAAATGAACCCTGGTTTCACAACGGTAACTACAGCTGAAGTATGATCTCGTAAAACCACAGTAACCACAAAATTAATGTGTACCACAGTATGTTTAACACATTAGTATTAGCCTTGGCATAAAAATACAAAGAGTAAAAATATATATATTTTATTTGTTGTTATTAACAACATAAAGTGCATCAAACTGGGGTTTGTGAAGGAGAGCTGCAGGGGGGTTATGAGTTTAATGAAAAGCTAATGATTAATTAAACCATAAAAAAATTTAAATTTAAATAAATAATTTTAAAATCAATCAATAATAATAATAAAAAAAATGTATTAAGAAACTGAAATATTGTTATGTTTGTTTACCTGCAAGATACAAGTTTTTGCTCAATTTACAGACAAGTTGATGCTACTCTCTTAAAAATAAAGGTGCTTCTCGATGCCATAGAAGAACCTTTTTGTCTAAATGGCTCCATAAAGAAACTTTAACATCTGATTCACAAAAGGTTCTTTGTGGCGAAAGAAGGTTCTTCAGATTATAAAAAGGTAAGAAAGAGACGGTTCCTTAAAGAACCTTTGACTGAATGGTTCTTTGTGGACCCAAAAATG
The DNA here is from genome assembly GCF_001515625.1 of Sinocyclocheilus rhinocerous. NCBI lineage: Eukaryota > Metazoa > Chordata > Actinopteri > Cypriniformes > Cyprinidae > Sinocyclocheilus > Sinocyclocheilus rhinocerous. Next base: position 123,676 of record NW_015633198.1, read on the forward strand.
GTTCTTCTATGGCATCGCTATGAAGAACCTTTTAAGCACCTTTATTTTTATTTATAAAAAGGTAAGAAAGAGACGGTTCCTTAAAGAACCTTTGACTGAATGGTTCTTTGTGGACCCAAAAATGGTTCTTCTATGGCATCGCTATGAAGAACCTTTTAAGCACCTTTATTTTTATGTCATGTGACCATAACCAACGTCAGAGAACCAATGGACATGCAAATGTGATACTGAATTATTAAAATGTTCATTTTAAAATCTCAGGTGTACTTCAAGTAAATATAGCCTACTAGGTGAAAGAGGATCAGATGACAAAAAAGTTTGTAAATTTGTGCATTCATGAATTTGTGCACTTTAATGTGTTGCCACCTGACTGATGACTGATCTCTGTGTGAATGTCCACAAAACTGGAAGACTTTTTTGAGTGTATATAAACAGTAGGCTATTTTAGAAAGGACAAATTTAAAGATGAAAAAGAGGAAATAGGGAGAATCAATAAAATGATGAAAAATGTATTGTTATTGTTTAAATAATATGTTATCATGTAATCCATAAAAAGTAACGGTAGTCTGATTACGAGTATTTTAAAATGTAATTTAATCTAATTACAAGTACTTAGTTTTTGGAATCTGATTACGTAATCCAGATTACATGTAATCAGTTAGCTCTGTGTAACTGTAATCTGTTACAGTTACTGAAAAAAAGTGTAATTAAATTACAGTTACTTATGAAAGTGTTAAAGAATACAAAGTGGGTTACATCTGAATATTTTCTCACATATACAGATTTGATTGATTTCTTTCCCAAATTGCATTGACTGCTCTAAAATATGAGACACCAATGTTTCAGGAGTTTAGGACACAGAATAGGACATGTTTATTTGATAACCATTTTATTTCCAACAGCGATGTTAGCACTACTGTCATTAGAGAAGAATTTAAAAATACAATATTGACTTATTATGGTTTTTCTGTTGCAGCACTTACTCTGGTAACTGGTAGGCTACATAAACTAAAAAATAGTATTGTTATGTCACAGAACCAGTGACATTGGATTGCAACAAGCTGTTTTTTACAGCTTGCAGTAAACAGTCGGCAGTGGGGAGGACGTTTTGAGGTCTAAAAGTTTGTGTTTAGTTAATCAAACCCAATTTCAGAAAACCAAGCAAAATTTGGTTTTACACGACACAACCCCTTTATTTAAGTATATTTTAAAGTGTCTTTTTGTAACCTTTTATTTCTTCAGACACTTCAGATTTGACAGATGTAGTTTACCACATGCACACAATATGCACAGCTTAACAAACACACCTACACAATGGCGCTTACACACTACAATGTAGTTCTTTTGAGGATGTTTAGCGATGCACAAGCATGTCCGGAGAGAGTCTAAAACAGCATCGGACATCAAAAAGCCTTGTGATAACAGCATCCTATATGTGTCCCTGGAGCACAAAACCAGTCATAAGTAGCACAGGTATATTTGTAGCAATAGCCAACAATACACTGTATGGGTCAAAATGATCACTTTTTCTTTTATGCCAAAAATCATTAGGATATTAAGTAAAGATCATGTTCCATGAAGATATTTTGTAAATTTCCTACTGTAAATATGTCAAAACTTCATTTTTGATTAGTAAGATGCATTGCTAAGAACTTCATTTGGACAACTTTATTAAAGGCGATTTTCTCAGTATTTTGAGTTTTTTTGCATCCTCAGATTCCAGATTTTCAAATAGTTGTATCTCAGCTAAATATTGTCCTATCCTAACAAACCATACATCAATGGAAAGCTTATTTATTCAGCTTCAGATCATGTATAAATCTCAACTTGAAAAAATTGACCCTTATGACTGGTTTTGTGGTCCAGGGTCACATATATGATCCATATTCAGTGCACTGTATCAGGCCGAGCAGTGTAAATCTTGAGAGAATCGCAGGTGGGTCTGTCTCGCTCAGTAACAGACACAGGCCTGAGTAGAGAGGAGCCAGCTGTGTTATTATCCTGACGAATGAATCCGCTCGACAGATTGGAGCATCTGCCATTCCCTCATTAATGATCACTTTCCTCTCATGCCCTCCCCAGCATCCGCCTCGCTCTCATTTTCCTCTGTTTCCTTCGTCAGTGGCAAAGGATGATGTTGTAATCAGCACAGGGGCTGAGTGAGCATTTCTCTTTACAGAGCGACCGTGCCATCGACAGCAGAAGAAAGGAAAGACTGATACTGCCGTAGACGAGGAAACTGCTCTTTTTGACACTGTATCAGCTCACAGCTTCTTATCTCTCCCATTTACCAACAACCTCGCAATTACCTCAGAGTCTGCATTCACAATCAGCCAGCACACCATTAGTCTCTCTCCCTTGCTCTCTCTTAATTCAATTTGAAATTTAATTTAGTATAATGATTTTTACATGGTTTACAATATTGCCAAAGCATTATACACAAAACAAGTAATGACGAGAAAAAGAGCTATACTCTAGCAATACCAAAAAACAATACATTGTAATAGATAAATGTGCTAAGTAATGAATAAAAATAATAAGGAAAAAAAACAGAATAACAGTAATCGCTGACCCGATAACATTCAAGTTGACTGTTTTTACTTTTATTTTTCCAGTGGTCCAAATATGAATTTTTGCTTTCTTTTATGATGTGGTTTATTAATCTTTTGCAGTGTTTTGTGCACGACAAGTTATTCTAAAAGTGGCACTCAAGTAAAATTAACTTTTAAAATGGCATCACGAGACTTTGCATTTTTCCCTTTTCTACTGGCTTTTTGTCCCATTGTGTGTAATCTGCCAGGCATTGTTGGTCCCAAACTTCAGCAGTAGGCATAACATTATCAATAATTTTTGCATCACACTGTGCAGAGAGCACCAGAACAAGATCAAAAAGATGAAATTGATATTTATACATCATCTGAAATCTGAATAAATAAGCTGATGTTTGTTAGGATAGGACAATATTTGGCCGAGATGCAACTATTTGAAAATCTGGAATCTGAGGGTGCAAAAAAATCAAAATATTGAGAAAATCGTCTTTAAAGTTGTCCAAATGAAGTTCTTAGCAATGCATATTACTAATCAAAAGTTAAGTTTTGATATATTTACGGTAGGAAATTTATAAAATATCTTCATGGAACACGATCTTTACTTAATATCCTAATGATTTTTGGCATAAAAGAACAATTGATAATTTTGACGCATACAGTGTATTGTTGGCTATTGCTACAAATATACATGTGCTACTTATGACTGGCTTAGTGCTCCAGGGTCACATATTGGAAAGAATCATGCATTTTTGCCTTCAACTGAAAAACATTGAAGTTCTTCAATCTGTACAAATTGCGAGATCCCAAGGTGGCAGAAATCTTGAATGTAACAGTTGGAATAAAATTTGCACCAGTGCTCATCCTGAATGCAGAAGAGTTGAATGTAGACATCATGACCATCAACTTCAGGTCAGCAGCTATATGTTCTTCTGAAAAACAACCCAGATAGCATGCGGATGTGGGCCACTTAAGGCAATGATATGGCACTGCTGGTCTTCCTATGGCCCGGACAAAATGGATATAAGCCTGAAGTGGCCCAACTGTAAAACAACAAAAATGGCGCTGGTCTTCGGCCCGGACAAAATGGATATAAGCCTGAAGTGGCCCAAATGTAAAACAACAAAAATGGCCCAAATGTATCAAATCACATGTGGGCCTCTGTAGGTAAAGGTGCGGTGGTGACGGCAATGTGTAATCTGAATGTGACCCTAAAGTGGCCCATGGGGTAAATAGTGATTATGGCCCGAATAGTGCCAACCATTTGGCCCAGGTACCTTTGGCCAAATTGTGGCATTATCGACAAGGCTAATCAGGGTGTAAACCAAATGTGGTCCACATATGTTTCAGCAAATGTGGCCCAGGTACATTAAAACGTATCTGGGCCAGTTTTGGCAAAGATATGGCACAGTAAGCACTGTACATAAATGTGGCCCAGATTTGGGCCAGTTCTACTTTATTTTATTTATTTATTGTCATGGCTGACATGCGGCCTTCCTATGGCTTGCCTGTGGCCCAAATTTGACAAACAGGAGCGGATCGCCCAAATGCCATCATTCTTCACAGTATGTGGGCCGGGGCAAGGTGTTGGATCTGGTCCAGAATTAAAATCAATGTGGCCCAGATTTGGGCCAGTTCTGCTTTATTTGGTTTATTCATGGCTGACATTGGGCCTTCCTTTGACTTGCTTGAGGCCAATATCTGGCAAACAGGAGTGGTCCACCCAAATGCCATCATTCTTCACAGTATGTGGGCCGGGGCAAGGTGTTGGATCTGGTCCAGAATTAAAATCAATGTGGCCCAGATTTGGGCCAGTTCTGCTTTATTTGGTTTATTCATGGCTGACATTGGGCCTTCCTTTGACTTGCTTGAGGCCAATATCTGGCAAACAGGAGTGGTCCACCCAAATGCCATCATTCTTCACAGTATGTGGGCCGGGGCAAGGTGTTGGATCTGGTCCAGAATTAAAATCAATGTGGCCCAGATTTGGGCCAGTTCTGCTTTATTTGGTTTATTCATGGCTGACATTGGGCCTTCCTTTGACTTGCTTGAGGCCAATATCTGGCAAACAGGAGTGGTCCACCCAAATGCCATCATTCTTCACAGTATGTGGGCCGGGGCAAGGTGTTGGATCTGGTCCAGAATTAAAATCAATGTGGCCCAGATTTGGGCCAGTTCTGCTTTATTTGGTTTATTCATGGCTGACATTGGGCCTTCCTTTGACTTGCTTGAGGCCCATATCTGGCAAACAGGAGTGGTCCACCCAAATGCCATCATTCTTCACAGTATGTGGGCCGGAGCAAGGTGTTGGATCTGGGCCGTACGGACCGCCTAATTGCCATCATTCCACGTGGTATGTGGGAGAGATGAAAGTGTGGGCCTGGTGGGTCAGGTGTGGGCCTGATCTGGGCCTAAGGAATTTTGTTATCTGGGAATACCGAATCTCTCAAGCTCAATAACGGCAGAGGAACAGGCTGAATTCCAGGGCAGGGCATGTTTTGTGTCTTTGTTTTGTGAATTTTATTTTTTGAATGTCATAGCATATGTTTTCTCTCTTCCAGTATTACTCAAAGCAGGGATTCTCACAACAGTGAGTGTGGGCCAAGCAGGATTACAGAATGCTTTAAATAGTCTGTGGATACTGGGTAAAGCTTAATTAGAATCTATTTTTGTTGGAGGGGAAAATATCAATTCATTCAAATGTTGTCTGAATAGTCCCTAGTGAAAAATAAATATACTAAAATGTGTAAGAAATACATTTATTTCATGATAAGTATACTACAAATACAATTAAACATGCAGCAATACCCTGCAATTGTACTTTTGGTATACTGGTATACTTAAAGTCTGCTAAATTGGACCAACTAATTTTGTACTTAATTGTGTGGAAGTAGTGTTGAAGTCCAACTAAAGTTATACTCAAGTATATATGGTTGTGCTGAAGTGAAACTATTGCATGTACACTTCAGGTACACTTTAAATATTTTGCATTTAAAAACCGATGTTATTCAAAGATCATACAGTCCTCATCAGTAGTGACATTAAAACACATTTTAGGCTTAATATTAAGAAATGTGCATTGCGCCAAGTAGTACTCCAAATAAATTTTCATTATAATTTTTATGTCAGTAATTTTCGAGCGATATGTCAGTAAATATGTTAGATTTGAACTATATTTAGTATTAAATAAATGTATTTTAAATATATAAATTTTTACTAGGGTAGTATATGAATAGATCATTACAAAAGTATGAAAAAAAAAAAAAAAAACGGCAATGCCATTGCAAACTGGTGGCACTAGCAAAAATTATCCAGCTTTCAAAATTCAAATTTTTGTTCATGCATCTGCAGAATATACAGATGACCTTCGCACTGTAATCTGTCATGCACACTGTCAGATGGCAGTATTTTTCTTTGTTTAAGAAACCTCCAGGGAATGTGTTTTTTCCCCTTTCCAGCCATAGCAACACAATAATTGAAAGACATCATTCTTGTTTTCTACAGCTTTCACTCTGCAGTGCATTGTGTTATCTCTTCCAGCAGGCCACGCATTGCATTCAAACACCTTTATGTGACTGTGACAGCTCACATCAGCAGTATGCACATGGGAAATGCTTAAAAAGGTGATATTTAGGGCTGTTGTGAGTAAAAAGACCTGTGTTTGATGCATTATGGCCTCAAAACATGGAACATATGGCCATCATTAGCTTGTTCAGTCTGCAGTCATTGTGAGGTGTTGCTCCCTCCAGTGGCAGGACAATCAGAGTGCCATCATAAAGAGAAACTGGCCATATAATCATGACTGAGGATTACACACAGCCTTTCAAGTAGTTCCTAACACAACAAACTTACATGCCTTGTTGCTAGGAGACATGTGACAAATAAAAGCAATAAAATAAAAATTAAAAAATGAAGTCCGTGACGTCATACACTATGCATTTTTTTCTATGAAATCAGACTGGCTCTGACTTTCTGCAACTAGCATCAACTTGTAAATCGGGGCAAAAACTTGTATTGTGTGTTCCAGCCTTAACACATTCTGTTGTTTAACTGAAGAAAAAGTTATTCTTTAAAAAGCTAAACATTGCAAAGAACTAAAATTCATCCATGATCCAAAAGAGTAGGCATGCACAAACACTCTTTCAATATGATTTTAATCAAACTATGCTCTAGTGGAGTTCACAAAGAAACTGTGGAAACTGAACTGAAAATTCTATAAATTATTATAGAGGATATAAAATGTATTTTTAATTAGCACAGACCATTCATTTAGTCATGTAAAACTTGTCATATTAGGGATTTTTAAATTGTGATTCCCAATGCATTTTTTCTAGTTATGCTTGCTAATAAAATCTTTTGTAATTTATGTGCTTGGGTAGTAAAACTTGTCAGTGTCTGTGTCTCAATTGAAGATCTTATTGGAGACATTTATACTCATAAGAAAAATCTTTAAATCTGTTAATTCCCCCCCAAAAAAGAAAAAAGAAGAAAGAAAGAAAGAAAGAAAGAAAGAAAAGAAAAAATATATAAAGAAAACTCTCCATAAAATAATTTAAAAAAAAGAAATCCGGTTATCTAATAATGTCAGAAAAATACATGGAAAAGCCAGAAAAGTCATTATCAAAATGTGTGAGGACACTCAAAACCGCACATCATATGGCCTCTGGCTATAAAGCAGTGGATATCCATGCTTGCTGTGGCACAATCTTTAGTCTCGAGACAGTGTTTGTATCAGTCTCGCCACGTGATGGCAGCACAGAGTTATTTCCTGCTTCAAGTTCATTTCATTTGAAGCAGTTTCAGCTGGAATCGTTTCTGCCTTTTTAAGAGGATCTTAAATGACTGGAAATGGAATGACTGTTCCATTAAGAATTAAATACAGGCTTATTATGGATAGTAAAACCGTTGTGAAAAACAAGACAGCAACAAATGTCCACAGTAGAAAGTTTAAAATGTAATTTAACTCTTGTGTGTTAAAAAAATGGAAAAACATAAGGCTGTAAGAAAATCGCAGTGTTTCTAAGATAAACCACATAGTCGACTGGGTTAACAGTAAAAATACCAGTTTCACAGTCTCTGTGTAGTTTCTGGCCAGCTGTTTGGATCAGAGTCTTGGAAAGACAGCAAGAGAAATGGAAAGAAAAGAGGAAAAGCACAAGACCTCTCTTGACTGCCTTTGTTTAGGACTCAGCGGAGTGAAAACTAATGTATTGTGGCTGGGTTTTCAAGCAGACACAAAAGTAGTGAATGGAAGGATGGACTGTAAGTTGCTATAACTCTAAATACAAAGACACAACACAGCCCTTACATGAATGCTAATCATAGAGACAGTAAAATTCTGCCAGTATAGTCAGATATTGACATATATTCAATATATGATCTCTACTGAGAAGGTCAGACCAATAACCATCTAAAGAATTCAAGCAGAAATTGTTAGATTGAAGGGGTCATTCTCCCAAAAAATGAAAATTCGGTCTTTTACAATACTTACCGTCATGCCGTTCCTAATCCATATACTGTGGAACGCAAAAGGAGAGTTGTTCAGTTATATCCTGATTTTTTTTCATGAAGTAAATGTGGACCGGCTGTCAGGCTCCCAAAAAAAAGCTGTTAAGTTGTTGGTGTGAAACTGTATTTGCATCGCTAAAAATAGCCATTTGAGTGCATACTGAAGATGGCCACCCAGTAAAATGATTTTAAAAAATGGTATTATCATCAATCAGCTGTGAGCACATGGGACATATGCCTGATGTAGTAAAGTTACTCCCTCTGTATCTCTTGTTCCATATTAGAGTTCACAGTGAAAGCATTACTGGCTTATTAAATTTACTTTAGATTAATTATGTATATAAGATTTGGATGTTAATTACATTGTGCGAGCTGTCTCTTTAATACCACGTGGTTACATACATGTTGCTGCTGATTGGGCTGACATGTTTGACACACCCACCAAACAAGAGAAAACGCATCTCAAACCCCGTTGCGCGCCGTTTCCAGGAAACATGTCGTTCAAACTGGAAACCGTAGCAAAACGGTGCACACCGGTTTGAGCTTGAACTTGCCCCTGCTCATGCAGAAGCCTTCCCAGTGGTTCTCAAACCTGTCATGGGGACCCCTAACCACCACACTTTGTGCCCCGCGCTCCCCTACCTCTTAGGTGTTACAGCTGTCAAACGTATAGGCATGTAGCAGCAATAATTAACGGTAACAGTGTGAGAAATTTGAAGGGGAACATCATTATGTAGCTTGCCAAGTCAAGTCACATTTATTTATATAGCGCTTTACACAATACAGATTGTGTCAAATCAGCTTTACAGTAGAGGTCTTTACGGGTCCACCCAAGACTGATTAGACCCGAATTCTTTTAAACTATCCCGAATGCGTAGGCTACTTTCACTTTCGTGTTAAGTGAGGAACACACATAGAAAAGGAGCATACGTTTGTAACCTCACACATCATCTTATAGATATGAGATCCATCAGGAAAATCCACTCGCTTCATTATGCTGCCTGTTCATATAGGGCTTATCTTTTTTGTGTGCAGAAGCCTTTCGCCGGCGATCAGGTTGCAGACAACACTAGCGAATCCATGAATTATTAGGCTATCGATTATATTTTTTATCAAACTATCACGTTTATTTTTCAAATCCACTGGTCACAATTGAAAGCCGAGCTCAGAAATAACTTGTATCCATCAGGCAGGCACTAATATAAAGTAGCCTAATAATAAATTGAATAAATGTTAAATAAATAAAAGTAATGTGTGGTTTAATTCCAGGCTGCAACACAGGTCAGATTGGGCAGAGGACTTGTCTGGTTCCCGTAGTCTGTGCTGATGGCCGTCTAGGTGATGAGGTCTTCGCAGGGGATCCTGGGGCTCATCTAGTTGGCATGGTCTCCTCTGACACTCAGGGCTGTAGAGGTCATCTCTAGGTGCTGATCCACCATCTGATCTGGATACAGACTGGATCTGGTGGCTACGGTGACCTCGGAATAAGAAAGAAACAGACTAATATTAGTGTAGATGCCATTCTTCTTAGGATGTAGAAAATTCATCAGGGTGTTATGGGAAGTGCAGCCTAACAATCCTTTAATTAATTTGAGTTATAGAAATGTGTTAGTGTGTTATATGTAAGCCAGGTTAAAGAGATAAGATTTTAATCTAGATTTAAACTGTGAGAGATTTTAACTGTGAGTTTGTCTGCCTCCTGAACAACGTTAGGTAAATTGCTCCAGAGTTTGACTGCTAAATAGGAAAAGAGATCTGCCGCCCACAGTTGATTTTGATATTTTAGGTATTATCAAATGGCCAGAGTTTTGAGAATGCAGCGGACGTGAAGGACTATAATGCGATAAGAGCTCGCTCAAGTACTGAGGTTGTCAGGAAAAAACATGGTGAAGACAGGAACAGGGGGACAGTCCAAACAAGCATCCATCCAGACAGCGTACAGAGTCCCAGCGTCAGTGCTGACGCAACGTCAGAGCGGAGAGTTCCACGTTGAGCACGCCAAGAGGGGCAGAAGTAATGAAGCCGTAATACACGGCTCAGGTAATGCCAGGGCAGGAACTGATGATCAGAGATCTGGAGGAACGAGAGGCAGAGAGGGAGCTGCACTTGGACCCTTGGAAAACACGACAGGACATAACACAGCAAAACCGAAAGTAGGTCACAAGCGGAGCGTGTACAGTACATACAACAACGGTGTGACACAAGACTACACACAAGAGGAATTCAAATAGAGGGAGAAATGAGGAACCAACTAGTCACAGGTGTGATGGCAGCTAAAATAGTTAATAGGATAACAATGGGGAGGGGAACCACAAAGACAACAAGCACATGCAATCTGTAAAAACAAAACCCATGTGCTTCCGACAACAAACAGGTACACAGACAGGCCAAGGACAACAACGTGCCGATCAGAATGAAGACATGACAGTACACCCCCTGACCATGACGTCTAACGTCCAGAAGCTTTCTCACTGTGTACACTGGAGTACCATCCACTATACAAGGGGTAGGGGGGGTCTAGGAAGAACCAACAGGATTCAGAGGGGACCGAAACACAGGCCATACCCCGGACACATGAAAGACAGGGTGAACCTGACCAAGCATGTGAGGAAACTTGAGCCGCACTGCCACCGGACTCAGAACATTGGTGATGCAATATGGCTCAATGAACCTGGGTGCCAGTTTACGAGAAGGCACCCAGAGAAGCAGGTACTTGATGGAAAGCCATACCTTCTGACCACACACATACTGTGAAGCAGGAGTCCTGTGACAATCAGCTGCTGCTTTGGTCCGTCTGGAAGCCTGGGCCAAGACATCCTAACCCTCCTCCAAGTGCGACGACACCGACGGACGAAGGCCAAGGCAAACAGGACTGCAGCTTCGGGTTCCTGAGCAGGGAAAAGAGGTGGTTGATAACCCATGGAACATTGAAAGGGAGACATACCTGTGGACGCTACAGGCAGGGAATTGTGGGAGTATTTAACCCACGGTAGCTGCTGACTCCAGGAGCTCGGACTATGTGATGCCAGGCAGCGGAGAGCTCTCTCGAGATCCTGGTTGGCTCGCTCGGACTGCCCATTGGTCTGAGGGTGAAAACCTGAAGACAGACTCGTCAAGGCCCCGATCTGTCTACAGAACTCTTTCCTAAACCAGGAGACAAACTGGGGTCCTCTTTTGGAGACCACATTCACCGGAAGACCATGAATTCAGAAGATGTAGTCCACCACCTGTGCTGTCTCCTTGGGGAAGGGGAGTTTGGGCAAGGGAATAAAATGGGCCACTTTGGAGACAGCCAAGTTTTTTAATTTAGTTATTGTTTAGAAGATTTTAGTGTTTCCTAGTGTGAGATCACAGAATTACATACACAAAATAAATTGATTTTGCATTCTTATATTATTATGCTAACAGTGCTACTGATACTTTCTGCTCCACTCTTACATCTTGTTTAGACACTGTCTGCCCCTTGTCTTCCAGGCCAGGCCATACCACCCCTTCTGCCCCTTGGCTCTCTGATGTTCTCCGCGAGCATCGTTCTAAGCTCAGGGCTGCTGAAAGGGTGTGGCACAAATAAAAAAATACTACTGACATTAATGCAGTGGTTCCCAAACTTTTTCTGCCGGACCCCCCCTTTTGTAAAGAAAAATATTTTCAGCCCCCCCCACCTTTTTTTTTTAGAAAGCCTCATATGCTCACCAAGGCTGCATTTATTTATTAAAAATACAGTAAATACTGTAATATTGTGAAATGTGTCAATTTAAAATATCTATTTGAATTATCACATGAGAATCCCTCGTCGCCAACAGAGAGAGATAAACTATACATGTGGCAAGCGGTGCAAACAACAATAGCAGGAGAAAAAGCCATTACTCACCGTGATTGATGAATGATTCTTACTAACCACATAGTACTATTAACATAGTACTATTTAACTAGTCTACTTACCGTCTAAACTTGTTTACCCACCTTTTTACTGGTGAATCTGAGGGCGAGATATGCCTAGTCATATTTTCTTGTCTTTTCACCACATTGGACAAAAGCTTTATCCCCCTGCAGAGGTTTCTTTTGCAAAAAAATCTGCTGACTGTACACTATCCCTCAGCCTTGCCGCACCCCCCTTGTCATAGCTCTGCGCCCCCCAGTTTGGGAACCACTGCCTTAATGTGTATCAGTCACTCCTCTCTTCCTTCTCTGCTAATGTCTCCACTGCTAAAACTCTATTCTAATTCTATTCTTTATATAAAAAAACTTGCCCCTTTTAGACTTGCACTCTAATCAAAACAAAAACAAAACTCTAATCTTTTTGCATTCTATCTATTTGCTTTCTTTTTATTTATTATACAATTCTAATTCTGACTTTCTGACTTCTGATTACCAAAAGCAAAAAGACCTCTAACACTAGCTTGCTCTATTCTTTTTCTATTCTGTTTTCTTTTTATTTATTATATGATTTAAAAAAAAAAACTTGCTACGTGTACTGCGTTAAGCTAACTGAGACTTGTTATAGCACTTGCTTATCATTGCTCTTTTGTTGATTTTGATTGCTTCCATTGTCCTCATTTGTAAGTCGCTCGCTATAAAAGCTTCTGCTAAATGTCTAAATGTAAATGTAAATATATATATATATATATATATGTGTGTGTGTGTGTGTGTGTGTGTACATGTTTTCAAACCCTGTGAAATAATTAACAATATATACAGATATAATAGGTTGAACAAATAAAAGAAATAAATGACTACATTGAGATTAACTTAAAATAAGAAATGTAACCATGAATCTATTAAACAGAAGGTGGGATGAATTCAGGTCTGAAAAATGGTGAGCGATGAGCAAATGCAGCACCCAATAAACAAAAATAAATTTAGCTGTAGACTTGGATGATGGAGGTTGGTGATATAAGAGGGAAGTGTGAAGTCCATGAAAATGTCAATGATCAAAGAGAAATTAAAAATCCAGAAGAAAACCATTTACTTTTTGGTATGTCATAAAAATAATGTCATAAAAATAACCCACATAGTAACAAAGAGTGAATCCCATCCAGTAATCCTCAAATAGATGAGAAAGAAAATCCACCATATCCTTGTGCTGATAAACTCGAAGCCCACGGGGCCAGTGGTGAATATCCCACAAAAGAAGGCTTGCTTTAAACACTCGTGGAATTAGCATATTTTAGACTACCTCCACACAATGAAATACAGCATATACCTGTATAAAGAATCCATCTACAAAGAGAATGAGGCTGGAGTTAGTATATATATATATATATATATATATATATACATGGCTATGTAATCACAGGAACCAGATGCTTCTAGTTTACTTCTTCTTCTTCTTCTTCTAAGAGTTGCAGCAGACTAGACGTATCAAAGGCGCATTGCTGCCCTCATCAGTCCATTTGAAGAACTCCGCCTAGAGGTTACATTCTCTCTTAAAGTCCAGTGAGGTGTAGAAATTTTACAACAACAATTGTTGTTTCATAGTCCTTGTTATTAAGAATTGATTTTAAAGATATAGATGAAACTCCAGATTCCAACAGCTCAGAAAACACTATAATTCTTGAAGTACGATCAATAACACACTCCATTCTTACATGTTTCACAGTTTCCACTTCTCCACATAAGGATCTGCTGTCTGGATGCTTGCCAACCATTGCCAGCCAAGTAATCACCACACTACCCCTCCTCTCTAAATCTGTATTTGATGTGTGCTTTAGTGTTGGCTGTTTGCAAAATAATGTCTGCCTTTATTCCCCTCTTCCCATTCTTTCTGCCATAATTGTACTATTTTTTCCTGAATAATATTTTTGCACTTCACTCTTCCATACATTACTCTCAACTCAACTTCATTCTTGTGTTTAGCTTTCTTTGCCATCTCATCAGCCTCCTCATTCCCTTGTATCCCTATGTGTACTGGAATCCACAAAAAATCCCTCTATATTTCCCATTTTAACCAGCCGATTTAGTTCACTTCTTCTTTGAATCTACCTGATTTTATACCTGGCCATAAGGCACTCAAGTGCCCCCTGTGAAGGTGTGACGTATATGAAAAAAACTCTCTTACAGTTAAAGCTCTTATCAACTCAGGATCGGTGGGGAACTTCATCTCAGAGGACCTCCACCACCAGCTCCACATCAAGAAAGTCTACTGTAAAATCACAGTAAAAACATCCACTCCATAATGGGAAAAGTCCTCAGCAGGGGAGTCATTACTCACCGTACAACAACCCTCCATCTCTGCATTGGATGCATTCACTCAGAGAAGATTTCATTTCTGGTTCTGGAGGGCTCAGCTGTCAATATCATCTTGAGATGCCCCTGGCTTCAAATCTATTTACCTCAGACTTCCTGGACTACGGATGACATCAAAACCTTTGGGGACTGTTTCCAGCATCCACAGAAAGTCAAGATCAAGAACTCTTGTTCCACTCACTCCTTACCAATCTGCACAACATCTTTGGAAAGTCCACGGAGTGATTGCAAGGCCATCATTCCAGCCAAATACTGGGCGTTCCAGAATGTCTTCAGTCAACAGCATGCGGAAAAATCACTACCACACCGACCATGGGACTGTGGCACTGATCTTCAGCTGGGTGCACCATTGCCCAAGGGTTGAATTTATCCATTGCCCATCCCAGAATAGAAGCATGGCTGGCCAACGCACCTTCCATATTCCAGGGCTTCATAAATGAGGTGTTCTTGGAGTTTCTCTACTGCTTTGTGATAATCTACAATAAAAACAACATCCTTATTTACTCCCAAAACAAGACCGCCCATTGTCTCCACGTTATGCAGGTCCTCAAGAAGCTTCAGGAAAACAATCTGTATCTCAAACTTGCGAATTGTGAATTTCATCGTCCTTCACTTCAGTTCCTCGGATACAACCCGAATTCCAGAAATGTTGGGATGTTTTTTTTTTTTGAATAAAATTAAAACTAAAAGAATTTCAAATCACACGAGCCAACATTTTATTCACAATAGAACATAGATAACATAAATGTTTAAACTGAGAAATTTGACAATTTTATGCACAAAATGAGCTAATTTCAAATTTGATGCTTGCCACAGGTCTCAAAAAAGTTGGGACGGGGGCATGTTTACCATGGTGTGGCATCTCCTCTTCTTTTCAAAACAGTTTGAAGACGTCTGGGCTCTGAGGTTATGAGTTTCTGGAGTTTTGGTGTTGGAATTTGGTCCCATTCTTGTCTGATATAGGTTTCCAGCTGCTGAAGAGTTCGTGGTCATCTTTGACGTATTTTTCGTTTAATGATGCGCCAAAAGTTCTCTATAGGTGAAAGATCTAGACTGCAGGCAGGCCAATTCAGCACCCGGACTCTTCTACTACGAAGCCATGCTGTTGTAATAGCTGCAGTATGTGGTTTTGCATTGTCCTGCTGAAATACACAAGGCCTTCCCTGAAATAGACGTCGTCTGGAGGGGAGCATATGTTGGTCTAAAACCTTTATATACACCTTTCAGCATTCACAGTGTCTTCCAAAACATGCAAGCTGCCCATACCGTATGCACTTATGCACCCCCATACCATCAGAGATGCTGGCTTTTGAACTGAACGCTGATAACACGCTGGAAGGTCTCCCTCCTCTTTAGCCCGGAGGACACGGCATCCGTGATTTCCAACAAGAATGTCAAATTTGGACTCGTCTGACCATAGAACACTTTTCCACTTTGAAACAGTCCATTTTAAATGAGCCTTGGCCCACAGGACATGACGGTGCTTCTGGACCATGTTCACATATGGCTTCCTTTCTGCACGATAGAACTTTAGTTGGCATCTGCAGATGGCACGGCGGATTGTGTTTACCGACAGTGGTTTCTGGAAGTATTCCTGGGCCCATATAGTAATGTCAATGACAGAATCATTCCGATGAGTGATGCAGTGTCGTCTGAGGGCCGAAGACCACGGGCATCCAACAAAGGTCTTCGGCCTTGTCGCTTACGCACAGAGATTTCTCCAGTGTCTCTGAATCTTTTGATGATGTTATGCACTGTAGATGATGAGATTTGCAAAGCCTTTGCAATTTGACGTTGAGGAACATTGTTTTTAAAGTATTCCACAATCTTTTTACACACTCTTTCACAGATCGGAGAGCCTCTGCATCTTTACTTCTAAGAGACTCTGCCTCTCTAAGACATCCCTTTTATAGCTAATCATGTTACAGACCTGATGTCAATTAACTTAATTAGTTGCTAGATGTTCTCCCAGCTGAATCTTTTCAAAATGTCTTGCTTTTTTAGCTCTTTGTTGCCCCCGTGCCAACTTTTTGAGACCTGTAGCAGGCATCAAATTTGAAATGAGCTCATTTTGTGCATAAAATTGTAAAATTTCTCAGTTTAACCCTTTAAACCTGACACCACCTGCACGAAAAAATTCAAAATCAAATTACTAAGCAACCCCTGAATGGAATAACACAAAATAGGTATCATTAGAATCTCAGCTTTTTAATGAATGTAATTATTTTGATCAACTCTTAAGGATCGCTAAGCAGTCCTTCTAAACCGAAGTGTACCGTGGGCAGGATGCCCCCCCCCCAACAATATTACCAATTATATTTTTCAAACCACTGCATTGATCAACAAAAAATGGATATCATTTGAAAGCTCAGAGTCAAAGTCACTTTGATTAACTCCAAAGTAGTGCCAAGTTATTTGCTGATAAATGACAAAAAAATAAATAAATCATAATTTACAAAATATGTTTTTTTTTTGTGCCATGTACTCTAATATGTCAAAAATATCATACAGCTCGGATAGTCATGTGTCATATGTCATTTGAAAGATCTCATCGAGTAGAATAAAACAAGTATAATTGTTTGGGGCTTTGACTAAACTTGAGTGAGGCATTACTTCAAATTCAAAACAACAATTTCAAAACTGTAAAGGGCTAAGTGAAGGGCTACCTTGGTTCCAAATGCTGTAACTTTTGATTACTTCATGATATCACCACAAAATTTAATTCACATGCAGCACACATGTTGGGGAACATCACCAAAAATAATTTTATTTATTTCATACGTCAAATAAGAATGATATGAAAGATTTCCCTTGACCACACTCATTTTTCTTACATTTTATCACCTATTTCTCAGCATGAGAATATTCAAATGCAAAGATTTTTTTCCCCATAAAAATATAGAAAAATTTATATCAGACGATACCAACCTTTTGACTCTCCTTGCTACAGTCATCGAGTTATGAGTCATTCTTTTTGTGTGTGTCACTCAGAAAAAACATCAACTTCAGTGAGGCAAAAATGCCCTCAGGGCTTATAGGGTTAAACATTTGTTATGTTCTCTATGTTCTATTGTGAATAAAATATTGGCTCATGTCATTTGAAATTCTATTAGTTTTCTTTTTTTTTTTCAAATTTAAAAAAGCTCCCAACATTTCCGGAATTCGGGTTGTACATCATTAGAGCAGATGGTATTCCAGAGGGAAGGCAGACGGGGAAGGTTGTCTGTAACTGGCAAATTCATCAACAGTCGAAGAGCTGCAATGTTTTCTGAGATTTACCAGTTACTACTGGAGATTTATCTCTAACTTCAGTCAGACTGCCACATGACATATTTTGTGAAACCTTACTACGTATATGGAATAAACGTTTTATAAAAGCAATAAGCCACGTGAAGCTGTGGTTTACAGTGAATTTATAACAGCATGAAAAAATACTATAGTAATTTATAGTAAATACTATAGTGTTTTTAAACCATACTGTAGTAAAGTACTTGAATTAATTTGTTGTGGCAATTCTATAGTTGCTGTGCTAATATAACAACTATAGTAATATAAACAAATTACTTTACCCAATACTGTACTAAGTTTATATTTTATATTATACTACAATACACTACGGTTTACTGTAGTAAAAACTAAAGTATACTATAGTATTTATTACAGTTTATCAGTCCACTATAGTTAATACTACAGTATGCTGTAGTATTCATTAAAAAGTGTTGTAAATACTATAATATATCCACTTTACAATAGTATGGTTCAAAAACACTACATTATTTACTATAAATTACTATAGTATTTTTTCATGTGTGTGTGTGTGTGGGGGGGGGGTTGTAGACATGACGCGAGCTGGTATAAATTCACTGTAAACCACGGCTTCTTGGGGCTTATTGCTTTAAAACCGTACTCAATGGAATGCACACATGTGACTGGGGCTAGTGCCATCTAGTTGTCGCTGATTTTCTTAGGCTCAGCTGCGTATGGATCGCGAGAAATACCCACACTTGTGGTCTTTGCACTTGACCACTTGACTACTTATATGACGTATTTCCTTTATTTGGTCCAAGTGTTCAAGTGAGCATGAAGACCTATGTGTACAACTTTTTATTACCTGATGGAACACACTTATAGTGTTGTAAAAACGCAATTTTTATTTTCTATATTTTACATTTTAAAATCAACTTCTAAATGTCTGTTCAGTCTTCATGATATCACCACAAAATTTAATTCACATGCAGCACACATGTTGGGGAACATCACCAAAAATAATTTTATTTATTTCATACGTCAAATAAGAATGATATGAAAGATTTCCCTTGACCACACTCATTTTTCTTACATTTTATCACCTATTTCTCAGCATGAGAATATTCAAATGCAAAGATTTTTTTCCCCATAAAAATATAGAAAAATTTATATCAGACGATACCAACCTTTTGACTCTCCTTGCTACAGTCATCGAGTTATGAGTCATTCTTTTTGTGTGTGTCACTCAGAAAAAACATCAACTTCAGTGAGGCAAAAATGCCCTCAGGGCTTATAGGGTTAAACATTTGTTATGTTCTCTATGTTCTATTGTGAATAAAATATTGGCTCATGTCATTTGAAATTCTATTAGTTTTCTTTTTTTTTTTCAAATTTAAAAAAGCTCCCAACATTTCCGGAATTCGGGTTGTACATCATTAGAGCAGATGGTATTCCAGAGGGAAGGCAGACGGGGAAGGTTGTCTGTAACTGGCAAATTCATCAACAGTCGAAGAGCTGCAATGTTTTCTGAGATTTACCAGTTACTACTGGAGATTTATCTCTAACTTCAGTCAGACTGCCACATGACATATTTTGTGAAACCTTACTACGTATATGGAATAAACGTTTTATAAAAGCAATAAGCCACGTGAAGCTGTGGTTTACAGTGAATTTATAACAGCATGAAAAAATACTATAGTAATTTATAGTAAATACTATAGTGTTTTTAAACCATACTGTAGTAAAGTACTTGAATTAATTTGTTGTGGCAATTCTATAGTTGCTGTGCTAATATAACAACTATAGTAATATAAACAAATTACTTTACCCAATACTGTACTAAGTTTATATTTTATATTATACTACAATACACTACGGTTTACTGTAGTAAAAACTAAAGTATACTATAGTATTTATTACAGTTTATCAGTCCACTATAGTTAATACTACAGTATGCTGTAGTATTCATTAAAAAGTGTTGTAAATACTATAATATATCCACTTTACAATAGTATGGTTCAAAAACACTACATTATTTACTATAAATTACTATAGTATTTTTTCATGTGTGTGTGTGTGTGGGGGGGGGGTTGTAGACATGACGCGAGCTGGTATAAATTCACTGTAAACCACGGCTTCTTGGGGCTTATTGCTTTAAAACCGTACTCAATGGAATGCACACATGTGACTGGGGCTAGTGCCATCTAGTTGTCGCTGATTTTCTTAGGCTCAGCTGCGTATGGATCGCGAGAAATACCCACACTTGTGGTCTTTGCACTTGACCACTTGACTACTTATATGACGTATTTCCTTTATTTGGTCCAAGTGTTCAAGTGAGCATGAAGACCTATGTGTACAACTTTTTATTACCTGATGGAACACACTTATAGTGTTGTAAAAACGCAATTTTTATTTTCTATATTTTACATTTTAAAATCAACTTCTAAATGTTTGTTCAGTAGTCCCTATAAAAGATGACACAATTTAATTTTGTGGTTCTTCTAATTAAGTGATATAAAGTAGCAAGTGTTGTACAAAATAAATATCACCACTACTCATTTGCACCAATAAAACGTGCAACTCTTTGTTTTACTACCAAATTATATGTAATATCTAATTATTATTAATATTTAACATACATTGGAAAGATTTCCGTGACCTCTCACGAGATCTTGACAAAAAGTCTCAGGATTTATTTCCAGAACATGATGCATGATAGGATACACTAAGCCTTGAATACCGCTCTGGAGCGGTATTCAAGATAGTGTGGATTTAGTGTGCATTAAGGGCTTTGGCGTTTTTAAGACCTGGGACAGTCTTGCGCACTTACTTCCTGTCACGCGCACACGGTCTCAAGTGGCCAAGACCGCAAGTGTGGGTATTTTGACAAGGCAAGCGTGTGTGTGGATTGTGCAAGGCTAAAAGTGCGGAACGAAAGTCTCAAAAGTCAAATTAATCAAATAGAATCGACTCAGAAGAGATGTAAATGAATGCACGTGTGTTGCCTGATCCACAAATTCAAATTTGAATCGCTACCCTTACGAAAATTAACCATGTTTTTATTATAGTGAAAGTGTAGTAACCATGTTTTTTTGGCATATTGATTACCATTTGTATACCCACAGTTTTACTACAAATACCATGGTTAAACTATGGTTAGTGTAGCAAAACCATGGTTAATTTGTGGTTACCATGAATTAAGTATAGTAACCATGGTTTTTTGGTTTAATTTGTAGTAAAACCATGGTTAATTTTCGTAAGGGTACTTGCACAAATTATGATATTTTAATACAAACTAATAACAATTGTATTCACAAATATGTCTCTATTTGAACAAAATGCTGCATATTAATCTAATTCGTAATTCTGCAGACACTGGTTGAAAAGCATTTGTTTTAGTGTAATAATGCACATTTGCGAATTTTTCAAATCGTGTACACGTTAATGAATTGCACTGGGCCTTGTTCGTTGGTAGTTGTGTGTGTGTGTGTGTGTGTGTGGGTGGGGGTGAAATGCTGTAAACTGCGAAAATGAAGTCTCAAAATCCAAATGAACCGAACAAGATCGACTCGAACAAGACGTCAATAAATGCACGCGTGTGACCTGATATACAAATGCACGGATTCCGGTTTGCATGAGCAATTTATTAATCCAGAACAGAACATTTTTATTTGCAAACATGTCTGTATTTGTACAAATCGCTGCACAATCATTTAATCCAGAATTCCACAGACTCAAATTGAAAGGTATTTGTTTGTGGTTAGTAAGATACATGTATAAATCGCTGCACAATAATTTAATCCAGAATTACAGACTCAAATTGAAAGGCATTTGTTTGTTGTTAGTACGTTACATGCATAAAATATATGCAGTATATGGATAGTGTGTGTGCATCTATTAATCATTTTGAGTCTAAAATCATCCCATATTATGAAGACCTCACGATCACACGCTTAGGTTATTGCTAATAGTATTTAATAGGTCGCCCATGCTTACCATTCTTTAAATAGTAGTTCTGTTTAGCCCCTAGTTACCTATGTACAAACTTGTAAAAGCTCAAATGATAATCAGAGGATATGCTAGTACTATTTGTCTAGCCCCCGATAGTTATATAACTATGTAACTTGAATAAAGCTGAGACAATAATCAGAGGTTATGCTAGTACTATGAAATATGTTAATATTTCAATAGTATTTTTATCTAGCACACAATAGTTAAAATAACTACGGACAACTTGAATAAAGCTCAAACAATAATCAGAGGTTATGCTAGTACTATTTATCTAGCCCCTGAAAATTAATATAACTACATACAACTTTAATAAAACTGAGACAGTAACCAGCGGTTATGACTAGTATGACAAGCCCCCCATAGTTAATGCAACTGCATACAACTTAACTAAAGTCAAGCAGTTAGTCAGAAATCTATAATCTCACCTGATGTGCGTCATGCTCCATCTAACCTGAGATCTAGTATGTTCTTAACCCTGGACTCAGATTTGCAGAAACATATGCCTTCACTTAATCTACTTGAGAAAATAATTTCAGAGTAAATCAGAATAACATCAAATGTGACAATTTATTATTAGTCAGGTAAATTGTATTATGCCAATTTACATAGTCAATTCAGAGATAATCAATACAAGACATCATATTGTCAAAGATAAATCTAAGAGTAAAGGATGCATACCTGACTAGAAAAATACATAGTATGGAGTGTGTGGACACGCTCCACGCTACAGGCTCATCTGGCTACAGAAGCGCCCAGATCTTCTTGCAACATTTCCTTAAGTACCCAGACCAAGACAAACATCCTCCAAATGGAAACAGGAACTAACAATTGCAATTTGCATTGGTCAAGTCCTAGACATTGAGAGTTTACACCTTTTGGGGACAGATGGTGATTTGCATGAAAGACACTGGGAAATGGCACACCCTCTACAGTGAGCAAAATATCTCTAAACTCTTAGGATCTGTATTACTATTTAGTTTACTCCTTGTAAGATTGAAACCACATTGTACCAGTCACCAGTCAAATGATACCAAACATGACTGTAAATATCACTTGCATTCATGTAGAACATTATACTATGCTATTGACCATTCTGAGTGAGTTGAGTGAGGGGAGATGGGTGAGGGAAAGGAAGTGGATGAAAAGGATAAGTGAGAATGGTGATTTCGACGAGATGTCGAAACAGATGTCTGTAGGTTAATACACTCTGTTTGTATTATCTGTATCTCAGAAGATTAAAGTGTCTGAGGTTCTTCAAGTCTTTGTAGTTTTTTGAAGTTTTTGTAGTTATATTGTCCACCAGATCAACTAGGCAACTTCCTTACTTTTTCTATGAAGATGGCAATTTACCCTGCATGGTCACTTCAACATCATTTAGGGCAAATAAATTTCTTGCTTTCACACACAATTTTTGGGGCTTTTTTCTCCACATCTAGTGCAAAATCAGAAAACCCTTCAAATATGATCACAAACAGCTGTAAGTTCTGTCTGTAATGAATACATGTGATTGGATCACCGAGACAGATGTTAAAATTAGGTGAGCACATCAATGGACAAGAAATTGGCTGAGCTGTCTTTAATTAACCTTCTGTATTCTTTTCAGACAACAACTTGGTGCAGGCCCGGCGCCAGAGGGCATCCCTGTGCCCCCCCTTCAGACCGAGGGGGACGGTCCGACTTGAGTTTAGTGTGTATAATAGTCTTGCTCATACAACTGACTGCTGTTGCTTCTGATTGCTTTTAGATGGAAAAGCTGCCCATAACCCCTGGTCTAGGATCTGTTTTCTTCATAATAATAGCATAACGAAATAGATTTGGCAAACAATCCAGTGTATCTGCCTTTCTGCTTTGGAAAGCGTCAAATGATTTTACAATGCATTTTCGCAGAGGTGAGCAATGTAGCCAATCACAGACATGTTTGTTGATTTCTACAACGCAATGGCCAATCAGAGGTGTTTAGGCTGGAATCCTGATGTATACAATAATTTATTCAGAATTTAAATAAAACGTGTGTTTTTCATGCTTGACAAGCAGTCACGTACGACACAGAGATAGCTAACTACTACACTAGATAAATATAATAATTTCAGAAGCAGAGATGTGATTCTGCAACCGAGCCTGGTCCAAATGCACACTGTAAAACCCAAAAAGTTAGGGTAACTCAAACCGTTTGAGGTAACCGATTACCTTAAACCATTTAAGTTTTAAAACTAATAGTTATGAGTACACTGAACTTATTTCAGTTGAGTTCACTAACATTGCAGTTAAGTAATTAAGTGATTAATTAAGGGATAATTGAGCATTAGTGATGAACAGCGGCTGTTAACAAACAGAATCACCGAAGGAAAAAGAAACTGAAGAACTATTGACTTCTGCCACAGCCTCACGGTAAAACCCCACAAGTTATGTTAACTCAAACAGTTTGAGGAATAGTTATGAGTACACTGAACTTATTTCAGTTGAGTTCACTAAAAGAAGATATACATTGCAGTTAAGTAATTAAGTGATTAATTAAGTGCTGATTGTGCATTAGTGATGAACAGCTGCTGTTGACAAACAGAATCACTGATGAAAAGACAAATACAATAACTAGGCTTACAACTGACTTCAGGCACAGCCTTAGAGGAAATCAACTGAAATAATATACATTAGATCTCTCAAGATCTGATTAAACAACCCCACAAACAGCATCACCAGCTCTACTTATTAATAACCAGACTGACTTTATTTCTGTCAGATGTCTATAGAAGATCTTTTTGAGAATTAACTAAGGTTTAGATGTTGATTTATTGTTTAATTCGAAGTAACCATGTTAAAGATCAGTGTTTGCTTTAGATTGCTTTAGATGGAATGCTCTTCTACAATTGGCTAAAGCTAGATTTGCTGTCCTCTTCCTGGTTTATATGTCTGTTGCCTTTGACGCAGCAAATCATCACATTCTCCTGTCAACCCACTCAGAGCCAGGCATCTGTAAAATTACATTTCACTGGTTTAAGCTCTATCTCACATCCTTCAAGGTTTCCAGGAGGGTACAGGTGTCAGACTCACCACTGGGGTACCACATGGATCCGTGCTTGGTCCCTTTTTCTTCTCAATACATAGTCACATGTCTTATCCTCACCGACTAGACAAGCCCTTGGCACAGATTTTGGATGTGTGAGTGTGTATTTCTGGCAGCTCTTTACTCCCATATGAGTCCATCACACTATTTAGCCAATCAGATGTGATCAACTAATCATATCCCACTGGGAGCGCAGGACTCAAGGAGCACATTTTTGTGCACATTTTATGCAATATGGCTTTGTTAGACTGGAAATGCATGTTTCAGTAATGTGAGTTTGGCTACTGTATGTGTGCATCAAATCTTTAGCATGAATTATTAATGAGACCAATCTAGCTCCATACAAGTAAGACTGCAAACATTTTTTACAACAAGAATCACAATCATTTTGCTTACAGCCATTGATAAGCCAGTCATCCACTGCTGGCTAAACAGCAGCAGTGCTGCCGTCTAATGAGGACTCTTATTTTGAAATAACTATTTAATTAGGCATACTGCTATCTAGTGGTTGATCATCCGTTTTGTTAATTTCATGTGTAGCACATCAAATGTTTTCTTTTATACATTTCCTGAGACACCATTTGTCTATAACTAATATAAAGTTTATTATTTTCACATTAAGGACACTTTTATGCACCAAAGCCTGGAAATTAGTCTTAAAGAGTTATTTTAGGAAGAAAATGCCTAACTGACCTGCCTGCGAATTATATCTCATATCTGTATTTGCTATTTTACAAGACAAGAGGACAATGGCAAAGCCTAAACGTCCTTTAAATTAAAATCAAGAAAAATTATTCCTAGAGTCATTTATTGATATCTTATTTCATATGTTAGCATTCTAGCTTTGCAGATCAATGCACATTGAGTATGGTATAACAGCTCTATCTTCATGCTAGAGAGGTTCTTTCTCCCATCTAATGCCAACATGACATATCCTGGTCTTTAATCAAAAGGAGCTATTTGCAAATTCTTTTAATAATATTAATCCAATAATTCTGACTTGTGAAGCAACCTGGAGTCATAAAATAACTCTTTGTTTTCCTAGGCCAAAGGAGAACTGAAGCAATCTGTATTATATAAAACACTAAATAAATGAAGGTGACTTGACTTATCCTACCCAGCCTGATGATCCCACAATCTTTGCCTGTCTTTCTACACTTTTTGGCAACTCATAACAAGCTAGTTTCTTCAAGAATGCTTCATACAGTGGTGGTTAAACAGTGAACTTTCAATCTGTGGGAAATGCACCCCAGGTCACCCAGGAATGTTGGGGTAGAAAAAAATAATTGACCAACTGCACAAATCACATCTCAACAGCTGTCTAATCATCAGTTTCATGCTCTATCACAGAGTTCCTTAAATCAGGCCCTAGAGGGCTACTGCCCTGCTGAGTTGAGCTCAAACCCACCTACCCACCTTAAGATCAAACTAACCTACCTGTAATTTTCTAGTAACTCCAAAGACCTTGATTAGCTGCTTCATGTGTCTTCATGGTTGTACATAAAATCTGCAGGGTAGAAGCCCTCCAGGGTTGCATCTGAGGAACGCTGATATCATATCAGGTCTGTTGAACATCTGGTGTTGCCTGCTGTGGCATACAACCTCACACATACTGTCTGTCAGTGGTCAAATGCATTTCCAACCTCCAGCCAAACCATATTGAAACAGTGGGCCATTTGAGAGATGATGGGAGTTTTGGGAAATCTGTTTATAAGCATACATTATTTTAGCCAATCTGTATGTCTTAATAAATGCTAAATTGTAACTATCAAAACCATTGCTGCAACTAACTACAAGTAGCGGCTATTTGCACTAAGTGAAAATAATAGCATTATTTCCTTAGTGATATGCTATTTAAACTAAATGCAAATAGCTATAGATTCTATTTACACTATGTTAAAATAGCAGTATTTTCTGCTATTTATACTGCTTATTGCAAATAGTGGCAATTATCAGCACCTCGTACATTATAAAACCGTATTCTAATAACATATTGAGTGTAAATGATAAGTTTTATTAAAATTATCAAATGGATGCTAACATATTGGGACAATAAAGCCCTCCCTACACCTAACCCTACCCGATACATTTTCAACTTTTCGGTTATTTTCCTTAATTTTTATTGAAAATAAATGCCTTTCCGATGTGACATGAGATGTGAAAAGGGACAAGAACGAGTTCGGAAAAAGGCGGATTCGAACTCGGGCCGATCGTGTCAAACAGTCTGTGCTACGTGTTTTACTACAAATGAGTTGTTGTTGGAGCTGGAGCAGTTTTTTGACAAGCTGTCTTTTGTAATGTTGTCTAGCTCAATCACACGTTGGTGGGTTAAATAGACACTGCGAATAAGGCAATATAAATGTATAAGTTATATAACATATTATAAAAGATGGTTATTAACCTTTAGCTTACTCGCCTCATTTAATTGCACTTGCAATTGGATAAAATCATTTGCTTTATGAACTCTCACATCTCACCCCAGTACAGAGAAAGCTCGAAAAATTATTCATAACTCAAACAAAGCAACTATTCAAATGGCATTTAATTTTATACATGGAATGTGAAACATCTTTTCCTTTCCCTGGTCATTTTATTCATGACCCTACCACCGCCTCCCTCGAGTTTTATGAGGCAGACAAATTTGGGGCAGCAATTTATCATGCGCTGCAACAGACGTTACATTAATCGCCTCATTCTTATGTTACCGTTTTTGCGAGTTTGCTATTTTTGATTATTGTGTCTGGTTATTTTGCATTATTCTGGGAGGTCAGGTGTGGGAGGGCATAAAAATACCACAGCCCCCTGACTTCCACCAACATCTGTCCATATAAAGAAGTCTACTGTTTTGTTTTGTTTTTTGCTTTTGTTACCCAAAAGAGCCATTTTTGATTGCACATTTACATTGCATTTGAGCGGTGCTGGAAAAGACTGCAGAAAAGCTGGAGTCATGACCTTTTCCCCTAGTAGAGTGTGGCTACAGAAATGACCTTATATAACTGCATAATGCTGCAATGTAGTTAAACTGCTGTAGACAGAGAGATGAAACTACACGCCCAGCACCCTGCTGTTAGACTGCATGAATTTTTGCTTTTGTTAACCAAAAGAGCCATTTTTGATTGCACATTTACATTGCATTGCTGGAAAAGACTGCAGAAAAGCTGGAGTCATGACCTTTTCCCCTAGTAGAGTGTGGCTACAGAAATGACCTTATATAACTGCATAATGCTGCAATGTAGTTAAACTGCTGTAGACAGAGAGATGAAACTACACGCCCAGCACCCTGCTGTTAGACTGCATGAATCTTTGATGGCCAGTTAGCACTGCATAAAGACAGCTGCAATCCTTTTCATTTGGCACAGTTTCTGGCAGGTCTGCAGGCAGCATGCATTCTCTACTGCTAATGTACTCACTTTACTACCATTCTCTTTAAGCATTAATATGCATTTGACTGTATACAGTAAATGTTGATGTATGACAGGAATATAAGTTGATATATAAGCAAATTAATATAAGCAAATGAATGCACTAAGGGGTTCAAATTCCTTAAATATTTCTTATTTTGTGGTGTTAATTTCCAACAAAATGTTCATGGGAAAAACTAAATCTGCGATTTAGTGACTGGAAGGGACCAAGAAGGCTTATGATACCTAATGAAAGCTAATTTTCATTATGTCATGGCAATCTATACTTCGTAGTAGATGCCATAGTTAAAAGTGAAGTGTGTAATAGTGCTGCAGTGATGACATATTTTTTTTAATTAGCATCACCATGTTTTAAAAAAAAAACAAAAAAAACAAAACAAAGGATTTTTCTATTACCTTTGGAATTTTTTACAGAAAATATGCTCTGTGACCAACAGAAGATTATGATTCTTACACATTTTGTTCATCATGATCTTCACAAATGAACACAGTTTTGAAGCCAATTCAATTGCCAGGAGTACTTTTAGAACAAGTTCGGTCTTTATTTAAAAACAAACAAACAAACAAATAAATAAAATAATTCCTATGGAAGTTAAATAAACTGTTTTGTTAGCCACGTTTAACACTCCCAACACACACACACATGCACGCACACACACACACATGCACGCACACACACACACACACACATGCATGCACACACACACACACACAAATTTACACACTATACATATTTATTTATTAATTTTACCAGCAGAGGTTGCATAAGGTTGAGGTTAAAACAGGTTTCATTCTGTGCACACATAATCTGCATCAGCTCACTGCTTGTTTCACACAGCAGAGGTGAGAAAAAGATATTACAATGCAAGCTCTACATGATTTTATTGCAAAAAAGTTTTTTTCTCACAATATGAACACTGTAATGCGCTAATGGTCCCTGCTTTTCATGTGAGCGGGCCGTTTACGCAGCCAATATTTACAAAGGCACCCATAGTCAATTTGACCACAAAACTCAAACTCTTTGTAAGAATGAAGCCATATAAATTTTTTTTTTTTTT
>NW_015633198.1:156040-167533 GCF_001515625.1 Sinocyclocheilus rhinocerous
AAAACAAAGGATTTTTCTATTACCTTTGGAATTTTTTACAGAAAATATGCTCTGTGACCAACAGAAGATTATGATTCTTACACATTTTGTTCATCATGATCTTCACAAATGAACACAGTTTTGAAGCCAATTCAATTGCCAGGAGTACTTTTAGAACAAGTTCGGTCTTTATTTAAAAACAAACAAACAAACAAATAAATAAAATAATTCCTATGGAAGTTAAATAAACTGTTTTGTTAGCCACGTTTAACACTCCCAACACACACACACATGCACGCACACACACACACATGCACGCACACACACACACATGCACGCACACACACACACACACACATGCATGCACACACACACACACACAAATTTACACACTATACATATTTATTTATTAATTTTACCAGCAGAGGTTGCATAAGGTTGAGGTTAAAACAGGTTTCATTCTGTGCACACATAATCTGCATCAGCTCACTGCTTGTTTCACACAGCAGAGGTGAGAAAAAGATATTACAATGCAAGCTCTACATGATTTTATTGCAAAAAAGTTTTTTTCTCACAATATGAACACTGTAATGCGCTAATGGTCCCTGCTTTTCATGTGAGCGGGCCGTTTACGCAGCCAATATTTACAAAGGCACCCATAGTCAATTTGACCACAAAACTCAAACTCTTTGTAAGAATTAAGCCATATAAAATTTTTTTTTTTTTTTCAAAATGCTTACACACAGTTTTTGAAACTATGGCTCCATTTCTCAAAACTCTACACACAAAACAACAAAACACACACAACATACAAAACATCACACACATCTTGCAAAAGCAAGTTCTTTGAGAACTGTTTTAACTTTTCTAAAAATTTTATTTTTGCATGGTAACTCTACACACAAACATAAACGGCCACATACACGCCAAACTACACACAGATGTGAAAAATGTAAAACACTACTCTCGTGTGTCTTTTGCTTGTTCAGAGTCCAGTGAAGAACAGGAGTTTGTCATAGCACTCATATGCACATATACACTGTATATACAGTATGTATGACTGAGGAATTTTACGCAGTTACGCAACTGAACTGAATCAATACTCCACTGACTTGAGCTGTAGAATGACACTATTGACTTGTTAGAGCTGCTTTACAGCAGAATGTGAATTTGATACTGTGAAGCTGTGCAACAATCTATGTTGTATAAAGCACTTTAGAAATAAAGTTGATTTTCTGACTTGGCTTGTATGCATGTTCAGGATAGATAGATAGATAGATAGATAGATAGATAGATAGATGCATATTCAGTGTGACACACTGAATATGCATAAAAGCCAAGTCAGAAAGTCAGCTTTATTTATAAAGCATGTACAATATGGATACAATGTGAACAGAAATGCAAGGGGGTAAAAATAATTTATTTCTAAAAAAAAACGAGTTTTGATTACTAAGTGAACAAATGATGACTAAGTGTTTTCACACATGATCACTGAGTGTAGGTCATCAGTAGAGCTGTTAGTTTCGAATGGTGTGTGTAATGTAGAGAACTGTGTTTAGAGTTTTGCAAAAAGTTTGTTTTACAATATCAAACTGAGTTTAAAGCATATTTATAGTTTTGCAGACTTGGTCTAAAGATTAGGTGAATATGAGTGAATGGTTCCACTAAGTGTGCCTCAAGTATCACTTTTAGTGTCTAAGCAATTAAAAAAAAAAAAAACTGTAAAAAAAATATATTTTCCTGATAATAGGAAAATAATACAGCATAAAGGTTCAAATGTTCGTTCTGTATTAGTGCAGTTTTACACATTTTAGAATTATATGAAAGTCTTCAAGACTACACTCTAAAAAATGCTGGGTTAAATACAACCCAGTGCTGGGTAAAATATGGACAAACCCAGCAATTGGGTTGTTTTGACCCAGCGGTTGGGTTAAATGTTTAACCCAACCTTCTGGGTAGTAACCCAACCGCTGGGTCAAAACAACCCGATTGCTGGGTTTGTCCCTATTTTACCCAGCACTGGGTTCTATTTAACCCAGCATTTTTTAGAGTGTATGAAACAGGGACCATGGCAATTATTTAGTGACCTGATTTCATAGTGATCTCTAGTCACTCTGGATATATTCTCAACCATCTTCATAACTTCACAAGTTCAAACTAGTAGGATAATTTAATAAAAAGCATGTTTCATGTCATTGTTGTTATGACATATTTATATTAATTTTTAATTTTGTATAGATATGTTTATGTTGGTGAAAGTAGTTCCGTTGACTGGAAGTGTACATCTTCTCTTCATGTTGTAACGCCCATTGAAACAAAAGTTTTCTTAACAAAATATGTGTAGTATCCCCTTTCTTTGCTATTGCGCAAATTAATTCAACTGTTAACACACTGTGACATACTTGGAGCTCCACCAAATCAAACATATCAAAGTGAAGACATACCAAACAAATGTCCTGCCAAAAGATCTGCTTGAACTGTAGAGGTACGGTTTTTCACATCTTGTAGCATTCAGGCAAAATAAAAATGATCTGCTGACAATTATGCAGATGCAAAGTTGTGTGAAAAACCATTACATTCAAATCTGCCAGAATGAGTCGAGTTTCAGAGTAAATTTAACATTCATTAGTTAGTTAAATTATCTGTTAACAGTTAACTAATTTTATGTCACAAAAGTGTTTGTTTAAAAACAACAGCAAAAACAAAGAATTTGTGCTTATGAGAGGACATCCGAGTGTACCATTTTGGTGGAAAGCGCCAAGTTAGATTTTTGTTGCGATATAATGTGACAATTGAGTTTATAAACCTTAATCAGGTCCAAGGTTCAAAGGCCTCGTAACCAGCTGCTCTGAGAAAAGCTTTGGTTTAATCTCTTCTTTAGGTCTCCTATGTGAACGTGGAATGCTGTCATAATGTGTTCTGTGGCAGTCAATCACTTTAATAAAAACATACTTCTTATACTGTATATTTACAGATGGACAGCCTATTCCTTAAAATTCGTTGTCGTGGAGAAATAGTCTTTGTATCTAGGCCATACTTGCTATATATGTAAGAAGAACATTTGAAACAGATCATGAAGAGTTAATTTTTGTCTTTAGTATGTTTACTCAAATTGTGAATAAAAAAGAAAACAAATAAAATACACAGTAAGCATTAAAAAATGGCATGCATTAAAAAAAAAAAACTAACAAAAAAACTTTTACAACATTTTATGACATATTGTGAGAATTATGGCACAGACAAAATAAAATGGATATAAGACAATTAGGTCCAAAAATCTTTTTGCAAAGCAGTTTTTTTGTTACATATACTTTACATTTGTTTTTCAATTTGAGTGAAATGTTAGAGAGACAATAGAGATGAGAAACCACTCAAATGTTAGAGAGACAATAGAGATGAGAAACCACTCAAATGTTAGAGAGACAATAGAGATGAATGTCTTACAAATTTTAGTGCAATGACAATTTGAGCTGACATGAACACAACCTGTTTTGAATACATTCCATAGAGCATCCAGTGCATCAGTGGTAGCAAGAAAATCTTCGCTTACATTATTTCAATATTTGAATTCATTTGTACATTACATATATTATTGTACAGAATTCATGGAGTACTATTTCATTCTGAATAGCCACTGGGCTGTAGTGTAAAGCAGCTGCTGTACTGTACTGTATGTAACGGATAATGTACAGTCAGACGGCCGTTATTACAGAATAAACCCAGGTCATGTATCACACTAAAGGATTTTATTCTGAAATAAGGACCAGCTGAATATACTTTACATTATCCAGACAGCAAGTAACTTACAGTGAGAACACTTAAATTGAGTTCAGGTTTAGTGTTTCACGGTCTTTATCTTGTTGA
This sequence comes from Sinocyclocheilus rhinocerous, assembly GCF_001515625.1. Taxonomy (NCBI): domain Eukaryota; kingdom Metazoa; phylum Chordata; class Actinopteri; order Cypriniformes; family Cyprinidae; genus Sinocyclocheilus; species Sinocyclocheilus rhinocerous. Next base: position 159,884 of record NW_015633198.1, read on the forward strand.
TAGTTCATGGATCAATACTATAGCTCATCATCAGTCAGCTTTTATGGGCTTTCACATCTGTAACAACTTGACCACACCACCCTGTTTCACACCCACGTCCAGATATGACATTAAGCACATTTCATTATAATCCTCTCATTATTCTTATAGTAAATCAGCATAAATTAGAGTGCATCAAACACTACCATGATGTAAAAATACCCATGCAATGATACATTATTTTTTTCACATTACTGTAATGAGGATTGAGGGCACTGTGGCAATAAAATAAAAGTCACAGTGCACAAAAAAATAAATAAATACATATTTTATAGATTCTTATCTCTTTATTTTGCGTGAAATATGACTAGAAATGTTTCGTTTTCGTGAGATCCACCCTATTATATCTAAAGCAATGGCATTTATTCATTTGAAGTGTGCATTTATAGATTCTGGGCCACTGTAAAGGGTTAAAACCTCTTTGGCCAGACGTCAAGTGCTCTCTGATTCCCCACAGCGATCAGAGGAGAGAGCTGCACTTTTCTCTGCGAGTCTCGGGTCCATGTTGGCGTTGATCTGCTCTGCTGGGTCATTTCAGGCCACGTCTGTCCAAGCACAGGAGCAAACGCTGGTATTACAGGGATATCTAATAAAGGACATACACACAGACTGTGCTGCAGCTTCGAGGTGAGTCATTATTTCCTGTGTTTGACGTCTGTGTGAAGTAAAACGGCACTGCTTTGCTGTAAAATGTATCCGTCGAGAGCCAAGTGCAAGTCGGTATCGCTCCGATAGCTGCCATGGATCGTCATAGCGCTTATTTAATGTTTCACTTGTGTTTTCAAGCGGATGTGGGTTTCTGTACTTTTAGAGTCGTTCTGCAAAACCATTAAGAGTCGTGAAGGCATTCAAAAACATCACCTTAGCCTGCATTTATCCCGAAGCAAAAAGATTCCTTGTTGACATTCATATGAATGTTTTCTGTAATGTCATTAAAACAATATCCTTCATGTAGTGCTCAGTGCACTGTTGTTGTTGTTGTTGTTGTCGTTGCTGCTAAAGTTATGGTTTCACGCATACGATCATGCATTCGTGCATGCGTGTACCCTTTTGCAAACTTTAGTCAGACGTTATAATAAAGTTTTATGACATCTGACCGTTTTTTGCTCTTAAATGTGTTAGAGTTGGCCGGTGTTATTTGACTGGCTCAGGGGCAGAGCCCAACGGTTTGACCCACTTACAGAAACTGCATAATTTCAACATATTTTTGAAGAAATGTCATCATTATTTACCAGGACATGATTATATTAGCCAAACACTGCCAAAAATGCAACATTTGCCTTTTAATCTGGCTGCATGGTGTGATTACTAAAACAAAATTGTTGCGTTTGTTTGTGCATATACAGGGGAAGGCCAATTATCTGTGAAATCTGTAATTATTTACTTTGTTTGCGTGCAATGGAATACTAATATACTGTGCTTATTTCTGTAGAATGCATTATGTGTACTGTTATACATGGAATATCCAGATGTCCTACTGCATTTTGTCAAATATGCAGTATGCAACAACAGCAGGCTGCATGGAGTAAAACTGTATCTGTGAACTGTAAACTGTATGCATGTAACTGTAAACTGTATGTACTATATTTTAAATTGTATTGTGCCCATTAAAATGAAAGTGTTTGCTGAATTAAAAATGCAACATATAGAGTTTGTGACTACAGTTTACTTACAGATTGAAATGCTTGTCATTGCGTATAGCACACTGTTTCAAAACACTATTAAATTAGGGCTGCACGATTAATCGAATGCGATTGTCATGTGCATTTTGTTAGTAATGCCGGTTCTGTAATCAGCAGGAAATCATCATCACGTGCTTTCAGATGGAGCAGCATTTAGTACACATAGCCGTAGTTCACTGACAAGTTACGCAAAATAATCGCAGACGATTTTATTGCGCGATTATGAAATCGAAGAAATCATCGAATCGTGATCTCGATTCCATTTCGATTTATCGTGCAGCCCTATATTAAATGCATAAAAAGTGTGCGTTATGCATAAAACGTACAGTATGTACTGGACAGCATGCAGAAAGCATTATTCTAGTAGTCCATTCTGAACGTAAGAAATAGCCAACTCCACTGTTATGAATGCAATCATTCAGTAAGGTGTGTGTCAGGACAGGCGATGCACTTTTCTGTGTGTAACTGAATAAGTGATATGCAAGATTTAGAATAAAGGTTTTTAACAGGCAAGCGAAAGGAAAGGGGATGTTGAAATATGGAGACTATTAGTGTTCCTCTTGACTCTCCGTAGATGAGAATATCTCTGCAGCTGGAGGGTTATTTCAGGTCAGCTGTGTGAATCCATTTAAAAGCCTGGGCAAAACTGCAGTCGGCGAGACGACACTGAAGTCTTTGTAATGAAGTGCATTTCATGTCAATTTACCATTTAACTGCAACCTTTTGTAGATTTAATTGCATTGGAAAAGGGAATGCGAGGATCTTTAAAGGTTCTGGAAGATGATTGTTGTGCATCAGTGGCCTGTACTAACTTCAGGAATATAAAACCCCCTTAAAAGCGTTGTAGGGTGTCCCTGCTTTCCCGGTCCCAGAGCGCCTGTCAGTCTATGAAGGGCCCGAGGGGGTTCAGTTTCAATAGGTACTTTTAATAGATTCTAACTTGTATAAAAATGCCTTAATGAAATGAGCCGTGATAATAAAATAGTGGAAAACAGACCAGTGTTCACAATATGAGGGCGCAATTAATATTTAATATTGTGAAGTATGCAGGGCTGGGTAGATTCCTTACAAATTGTAGTCATAGTTTAGTAACATAATTTAGGTTACTCTTTTTAGGTGACTTCTTTTTAGATTACATTTTTACCTAACTTGTTTAAATGTACCACACTGATATACAAAAGTAGAGAAATAAAATATATTTCATTCTTTGATATCAACATCATGAAATGCATTAAAGATTAGATTACATCAGGGAGTGCCAAACTGGGCTTAATGTAAGAACTGCAGTGGGTTTGATTGAATTGATAAAAAGCTACTAATTAATTAAATTGCAAAAATGTAAAATAAAAATAAATGATTTTTAAATAAAACACTTGAATGCTAAAAATATATATTTTTTATTTTTACCTGCATGTAAATGTGACCATTAACTGACATCAGAGAACTCTGAATATGCAAATGTCTTGTTCAATTATTAAAATATTAACTTCCTCAGGGGTATTTCAATTCAATATTTTATGTTGAAGTGGTTTGGCTGACAAAAAGTTTGGAAATCCCAACATTCCATGAATAAATATGAAAACAGCAGTGAGATTACACATCATCACGGCCCTGACAGTACATTTTGTGATTAGAGACAATATAATCATCTTAATAATCTTTTGCAAGACTGTCAGTAGGTTTTTCCAACTGTGTAAACATCTGTCTGATATTAAAAGAGAGTCCGTCTTTATTGAGTGTAGGTTTCTTAGTTGATTATATGGTATGGTTATTCATAAATAGGTTGTGGGCCATTTATAAGAAAAAAATAAAGCTGAAAAGTAACATTAGAAATAGTGTTGCTTTCGTCAACGAAAATTATGACTAAATATCGTAGTCATGGTAAAATAAATGTTGTAAATTCAAATCAGAGCATCTTTCGTGTCTGGAATGGATGTATTCTTGAGTCTATAAGGTAACAATAATATAATAAGATAACCTTGTTTGAAATTGGGTCTTCTGCTGTCTTCTCTTTCATCAACCTTCTTGTGTCATTAAGAATTTTTCATGAATGTGTCACAACAAAGTTTTCATGTCAGTCAAAGCAGCTTAGCCATTCCCAAATCTCTCCTCGAGGTTGCCCACATAGTAATTACAGCATTTGTGGTTGCTATCAAATTCCAATAGTAGCATATCCAGGGTATGTGTGGAATAGCATGCTCCCATACTACTCGCAGTGTGTGTACAGTGTGCAGATTTTCTGTATGGATGGAATACCCAAATAAAATGGCCAAAATGTGCACCAGAGCACACTGCATTGCACACACAACATGTCCAACACTTGGCAGTATGGAGGATGTAGTAACACATTTTTAACATCTCCTCCTTGAACCTACACATGATTGGATATGAATGCAACAAACATGTAGTGTACTATAGTGTACTGTGTGGACTACAGTCTATACTATTTATTAAAAGTACAGTTATATGCAAGTAAACATTATTCTTACCTTCATTCTATTGGTAATGCATTACGATTTGTCCACAAGTAATTTGCATTAAAACCATCTCCAAATAAGGGCTTCCTGCACAACTTCACCATTTTCTTCACTCTTGCTCTCATCTGAGAGGAAAACTTGGTAACACTTTAGTATAGGGACCAATTCTCACTAACTAGTTGCTTGTTAGCATGCCTATTAATAACATATTAGCTGTTTATTAGTGATTATAAAGCACATATTCTGCATGACCATATTCTACATCCCTAATCCTACCCAATAGCTAAACTTAATATTTACCTTACTAAATATTAATAAGCAGCAAATTAGGAGTTTATTGAGGCAAAGGTCATAGTTAATGGTTTGTGAATAGCGAGAATTGGACCTTAAAATAAAGTGTGACTGAAAACTCAGCAAGATCTTAAATCAAGTGTGTGATTCTCCAATCGAGTTAACACAATAAATACTTTCATTATTTACATTAGGTAGGCCTAAACTGCGTATAAAGGACTTCATTTACAGGTGTCAGATCTCTCTTTGTTTGTCTGGCATGGGACAATTGCTCTTGCATAAAAATTAATTAAGTAAAATACAAATATCCATTTATTTCCATCAAGTCGGTGTGATATTTATCATGATGCTGTACACAGTGCCATCTTTTTACAAACTGTAATTGAATGTAAAAAATGTATGATTTATGTGTCCTTATCTTAACCTCCCTTGTCCCTAAAATCATGTCTGGCATTTTCTGTGGCCCGCCTTGTGTTCCAATGACTGTAAATCAATAATTCCTCAAATTCCTCTGGGTTTCTGCATTTCTAATACAGTAGTCGTATTTATGTGGCAGAGATTGTTTTCTGTTCCATAAGGGAATAAGTTTAACGGCAGAATCTTATTAGGAAACACAATTTGGCGGCCTTTATTTCATGCCTAGTTTAATTTAGCTCTGTTAAAAAAAAAGAAGGTCTTTGAAAGGTTCTCTGTAAGATTCACTTGAGGAAAGTGAAAGCATTCTAATTTCTTCAGACTAAAGTCATCTTTGCCTGTATCGTGCATTAGTTCACCTAAATACAGGTAAGCCTGGTTTGTTTACATGCATTCTTGTGGAGGAGTAGCACTTGTCTGTGTCAGGGATGGGCAAAGATACAGTGCCGTGAAAAGGTTTTTGCCCCCTTCCTGTTTTTTTAATTTTTTGCATATTTGTCACACTTAAAAGATTCAGATCATCAAACCAATTTTAATATTACGCAAAGATAATGCAAGTAAATACAAAATGCAGTTTTTAGAACTACTGTATTTTTTTATTTTAAAAATACAAAAAAATACTTTTAGAAGGGAGCATGAAATTTCTTCACAAACCTTCCATCAATTGGCCTATTTGATCTATCTCTAAAAAAAAAAAAGATTAGCTATTAAAACTGATTGGCTAACGCTATTTTTCCCCTTGTCAGTGCTCTTTTATTCTTTCATGTTAACTGACGACAAATCTGAATGATGCACTATTTTAAATTTAATCAACATGTACAATTGACCACGACATCCTCACCTTATCTTATTCCAGAAAAGTCACTCACCCAATGCTGAATGGAGTTGTACAGCTGCAGCTCACGTGATGAATGTTGGGGTTGGGGGAGGGGGGGTGTCTGAACTAAATCAGCACCCTGATAAAGAGGTTGACTGGCACAAAGTATTTTATGTATTTTGAAAATACAAAAATACTAATCTTAAATGTATTGAAATACAAATTACATTTGATTATTGCCGAAGGCTTTCAAATACAAAATACAAAATAGTATTTTGTATTTCAAATACGTATTTTAAATAGATGTATCTGAAATACTGCCCATCCCTGGTCTGTGTGTCTTCATAGCCAGACTGTGGGCTGAATACAAAGTGGTTTTACACTGGGAAAGTGATTGCTTTTTGAACATGTTTTTGTACTGTGATATGTTTTGCATTATGGACACAATACTAGCAATAGGGGGTGGGAGTGAATGGTGAAAATAGTGAAAATCTATGAAAATGGCTCCATACAAAGCCCCGAGCAAACATTTGGTTTTTCGTTCCTGAATAAATTTGTGTTTTTGAACAAATGAACTGCGTCCTCTAGGGGTCGCTATGGGGAACGCCTCGTCATGACCCGTGTCTGAAGCATACATTCAAAAAACACCAACAACACGTTGGCCGGCGACAACCATGACGTCACTACCGGTCCGATCTTTATTCCTTCATTATGGCGAGCACTAGCAAGGCATTTAGAGGATGTGTGCATCTGTATCGTCATTATTTGACATCTAATGACACACACGATCTCCGCGTTTTTTGTTTGGGCGAGGAGCACGCGCGCAATGTCCTCGAGGGGGCAATCTGCCTTCATTGCGAGCGGTTTTCAATGAAAAAGCTCCGCTCTCGTTTGTCTCTCTTTTCATTGCAGGTGGATCTTGCCGATGAGTTTAAAGAGGGGCTTTCCCCCTCGCGCTTGTCGGCTGTGTACGAGAGTGAGCCACTGAAGGATGATGTTATTTCATTTAACATCGTCTGATCCAGGGGCCAGTGCTCTGCTGAGTTTGACCCAGGAAGAGCAGGAGATGTCTGAGGAGGGCAAAGAAGCTGAGGCTGAGCCCTCCCAATCCTCCTGCCCTGTGTATGATTAGTTTTGGAAGTTATGGATCGCGCCACGGCGATGCTTGACTTGCCGTGGAAGCGGGCCAAGAAAATGACGTCGCGAGGTCATCTGCTGAGTCCAAACAACACAGGGGTCCTGGCCCATCTTGGTCTGAGGATCAGAGATGGGCACAGAAGGCTAGTGTCGCGGCTCGCGCTCCTCCCCCGCAATCCACATAGGTGGTAAGTGTGCAAGACCTATATGTTTGGTTGGTTCTTTGGCTTCATAGTGACCACCTTACTGATGGTCTGAACTAGAGGCTTCCTCTGGTCGCTTCTTGAACAGGGCTCCTGCGCGGGAACCATGGTGGGTGAGTACGATCCATTTCTTACTTGTTTTTGACATATCCGACCGAACTACAAACTTTCCAGTGATGTCTGTGAGAAAGGTATATTCACTCGACAAGCTCGCGCATCTGCGCCGCCGCGCGCACAATCCACTCAGCGTGATTTGCTTAACAGCTCGCTCACATCAGCTATACAGACATTAATACTGAATGTTTTATATTCAAACATATACTTCGTAGACATCTTTAATCTCTAATAACTCCATTCTGCAGTCTGTTGTTCTGTTGTTTGTGTTTCTTTGTCTGAATATGCCACTTATCACAATTTCTACTCAGCTGTTTTCAACATCATAATAATAATAAATGTTATTTTGAGCAGCAAAGGATCGTGTGACTGGAGTAATGATGCTAAAAATTTAGCTTTGAAATCACAATAAATTACATTTTAAAATATATTCAAATAAAAAAGTTATATTTTAAATAGCCTAGTAAAAATATTTA
>NW_015633198.1:167547-171275 GCF_001515625.1 Sinocyclocheilus rhinocerous
GTACTGGGGGTGTTGCTCCCTCAGCTAAATAACTGCTAGCTGTTCCACCATTGGAACATGCTGTAGGTCGAGCCCCCCTCTCGATTGAGAGCTGGGTGTTTGCTCCCTCAGCTAGAGATTTACTGCTAGCCACTCCAGCATTATACCTTAGATCGAGTTGATGAATTCTCAAACATAGTGTTTTTGGAATGCAACATTTCCATCTATGGGCTGCTCTTTCAGAGTGCCGCGAGGACCCCTTAGAACGGTATTTTTAAATCCATGTTATGGTAAGTGTGCACGTGAAGTCTTTGTACACTTTCTAAAATCCACATTGTGGTAAGTTCGCACGCTAGTACTTTGCGTTCTTTCTAAAATCCTGTATGGCGAAGGCTCCGCGCGGCAGCTTCGTGCCCTTTCTTGAGCTGGTTAAGCCCCGGTTCAACCTTGGGCACCACTCCACCGATGTATCCTCCGGATACCCACTTTAACAGAGTGTTGCTACTAGGGGTCTGTTGAGACAGTTCCTTCAGCATATGCAGAGAAAGTGGTAGCCCCTGTGTGACAGGCCAAGACTCAGTATGATTCTAGGCTCTTGCACGCATTCCAAGCCCTGAGCTCTACCCCGGGCCCAGGAGTTCTGGCCCTAACAGGTACGTTTTTGGGGTATGTAGCCTAGGCCTTTGGCCGTAGGGAATAATGTCACTGACAGCCATCTTAACATCCCAGGGTTTGAATGTATGCTTCAGACACTGGTCATGACGAGGCGTTCCCCATAGCGACCCCTAGAGGACGCAGTGTCTTGTTCCCTACTCCGGGAACCATGGTTGCATACGTAACCTGAGACGTTTTCTATGAGCGTATGCACCCAGTGACGGTGTCCATGACCCCAGAAGCTGCTTAACATAATGTCAATGTACACTGACTTCAACCTTGGCAATATGATACATTTTGTGTAGACATTTTAAGGTTATAACACTAAACTGCATACTATATTTTACTTTCTAACATTTTTGTTTGTGTTGTGCATGTTTTTTCCATGAAGTTGAACTTGAGTATGCAAATAGAGAAGGACACGTCTGGTCTGCAAAACTGTTTTCATCTGGTGTGCGACTAGCTTGAGAAGTTAGCTGCCTACAGTATGTAGGCAATACACAATAAACATATTTACAGACAGTAAACATCTCGCTAGTTTTTGGATCTGAGCTCTTTACCCTAAAATAATTTTAGGAAAATGCTGTGTTCCTCTGTAGATGCCATTTTCACACCCAACTCCTCATTGTAAATTACATCTTTATAGACTTCCATGCCATGTTTCTGTCTCTTAAAAAAAAAAAAACAATCTGGTTCCTCTGAGGGGCTAAACAAAGGCACAAATGCTTGGCTGATACTTGATAAACCTGTGTAGTGTTTTGCATTTGATAATCTTAAAGTTTGAGATAGGGCAGATTTATTAATCTTATCTTCTGATTTCGATTCATCAAAATGAAGATGCATAAAATCCAAAAAAACTGCATCCACACAGCTGACATGTTATATATTACATTATATTATATTATATTATATTAGGCCCCATATTTAGTGCTGTCAAATGATTAATCGCATCCAAAATAAAAGTTTTTGTTTACATAATAATGTATGTACTGTGTATATTTATTATGTTTATATAAATGCACACATACTATATATTTTGAAAATATTTACATGTATTTACGTGTATATATTTATATTCATCATTTAAATTATATAAAAATATATTTAATACAGGCAGCGGCTATTTGCACAAGTGCAATAGATGCTATTTAGCATATTTTCTTAGCGATAGAAGATATTTAGGATTTTTAGCAATATGCTATTTCTACACTAAGTACAAATAACCATAGATTCTATTTACACTGTTAAAATAGCAGGATTTTCTGCTATTTATACTACTTATTGCAAATATTAACATAAACATTATAAAACGCTACGCAATAATAACGTTTTGAGTGTAAATTATAATTTTAATTCCATTTATTAAATGGATGCCCTCCCTACACCTATACCTTTATTTTCAACTTTTGGATTATTTCCATCATTTTTATTGAAAACAAATGCCTTTCCGATGTGATATGAGATTTGAAAAGGGAGACAAAAAAAAGTTTGTCAAAAGGCGGATTTGAACTCGGGTTGATTGCGTCAAAAAGCACGCACTTTGCATCTACACCACTGGAATTGATGTTTGACAATAGTCTTTTGCAGTGTTGTCTTGCCCAATCGTGGGCGGAGTTAGTGTAAATAGCCTCTACCAACAAGGCGGGCTATTTGCACTTAGTGTAAATAGACACGCCGTTTAATATTTAAACATAGCATATTTTTCTGAAATATATACATGCATGTGTGTGTATTTATATATACATAATAAATATACACAGTACACACATTATGTAAACAATATTTTATTTTGGATGTGATTAATCGTTTGACAGCACTATATATTATATTGTATTATAATAAACATTCATTATAAACTTTTATTATAAACATTTTTCCACATTGACTGCTACAGTTGAGGGTAGTCTCTTGGCATACTAATGCCACACACTTGAGTTTACTCTGTTTTAGAGAACACTGCAAACTGATTAATTTCAGTAGAGATGGTGCATCACAAGGATATTTAGAAAAATGCAAAGATTTGTAAAAGTGATGCTTTCATGTAATCAATATTTGCTGCAATGCACTGTGATGTAGACATCCATCTCACAAGTGGGGACTTCCAAAGAAATGGTTCCAGTTATGCTTTAGGAATTCCCTCTTCATTCAAACTGACCCAACTACTTCCACACCATCCAACCAGAGCTTGCAAAATCCGGTCGTTAAACGCCTCCCCAGAGAGCTTTCTGTTGTGGAAATGCCCAAAGTTATTATGGCAACCAATGTGGATACACTAGATATTCACCATTAGACTATCTGAAACAATTTAAAAATATTAAAAAATGATTTTTTTACACGGCACCACTGCTCTCGACAGACGGCACCCCGGTTGGGAAACACTGCTTTAATGTATATATGATTCAGTGATTAAATGTAATGTTAGCTTGCCAAGTTACAACATCCTTTGACCTCAACAGTCTACTGAAAAATACAGTAACACACGCTGAACAGTTTACATTTTATTAGTTAAATAATGCAATACTATGACCAAGTCTGTCACGCTTGGCTTATTGACAAAAAATGTGCCTGTGATGACATTTCTAAGAACATATGTTCTAAGGACATTCATAAGTGAAATGTCCAGTGACTTGTGAAAAGCACATTTGGGTTTATCTGAAATATACATGCATGAATCTGGCAATGTTTTATTATGATGGTTGTACATATCCCAGCAGATTGGAATTGAAATGTTAAAATGATTTATCACATGTGAAAATAACATACCACACTGAACCCTAAGCTAAACCTGCACAGTAAAATCCCGAGTGTTAAATTAACACTGCTCGGAGCATATATGGTCCCACTCGATGTCACCATGTTTTGTACATTTCCACTTGTACCTGTGTCTTTTGCAGCTTCTTGTACATAATGTGTAGTCATGAGGTGCTAGTTAAAATTTAAAAAATGCTTCTACAAAAAATGTTTCATCTGCAGATATGATCTTGTTTAGGGATTTGTGCCTTTGTGCATACGGACATCTGACCACTAAGTAGTGATTGTGTTTTTCAGCAATAGTGTGCACCCTTCATTTACAGAGAAAAGAAGGTCAGGGAAAA
>NW_015633198.1:171390-188964 GCF_001515625.1 Sinocyclocheilus rhinocerous
ATGACAATAATATCGCTTATCGCAATTATTTCTGGGGCAATATATCGCACAACAAAAGGTTGTTATCGTGACAGGCCTAGTTATGGTAAGAAAAACCAAGAGAAAATGTGTTCTGATTATATTGGCTGTTTTTTTTATAATGACATAGTTGTCATGTTGTAGCCAGGTTCACTAATGTCATCAGTGGTAATGTGTAATATTGTTTATGTTATTGATCACAACTGCATTTTAATGAAATTATAGGAAGAGCTTTAAAAACTAATTGAAACCACTTTATGAACCATATTTATTAAAGTTGTTTATGAAGTTTTTCTCACATTGTTATCTCACATAACTGCAACAACATAGAAATCATAAAACCACTACAGTTTTAGATAAATTGCAATGAGAGTTGACATTAATTGACAAGATAACACTTCAGTTTAGAGACCAAAGTTTTACTATTAACCAGTGGCTTATTATCATGCATATTACTAGCTTATTGACTGTTTATTAGTACTTATAAAGCACATATTAATGCCTTATTCTGCATGACCATATTTTCTACATGACTGTAATCCGACCCCATACCTAAACATAACTACAACATTAATAAGCAGTAATTAGGAGTTTGAAGCAAAAGTTGTAGTTAATAGTGAGAATTGGACCTTAAAATAAACCTTTGAAACGTTGTGTTCATGTTTGATTGACATGCATGTTCACTGCAGCATCATGGACAGGTCCAGTATTTGGATGCACATTTAATTTTTTTCCTGCCTGTTTAATTGGCATGACAATAGTGTCTTTATTCAGCCCCAGTCAGTTCAGTGTTGATTCAGTTCAGTTCAGTAACCATGAAAAGTTCATTAATTATAAGTTCAATTCAGCTGGTCTACTGGATACATTAGTGTCATTATTCTGCTTGAGTCCGTTCAAATGTTAAAGTTTTCAAGTGTTGATTATGCCAAATTCGTCAGAAAGTGTAAGATGCTCAGAAGCATTCTCTTTCTGCGAAGGCAGATTCCTTTAGTCCTAGACGGTTTTAAAGTGCAGCTCAACCAGGTCTCGTCCCATTTGTCGATATTTGTGGTATCACAAATCCCGGAAAATATGCTTTGTAGTCCAAACGAGTTGTTCATTGTAGTTTTTGAAAAGTGATTTCTGTTAAATAAAATATCTCCTTTTGAATTGGTTAAATTCAATTACTATTTATTTCATAAACTATAATAATCAACACTCAAATTAAAAAAATGGTATGCAAACATGTTTTTAAATTAACTTCTAAATTATACAATTTCTATTTGTTGTTGAAATATAATAATTTACAGAGTGGCTGTCATAATCTGTTTCATAAAAGATTTATTTAAATACATACTTAAAGGGTTATTTCACCCAAAAATGAAAATTAGCTTGTGTTTTACTCACCCTCAAGGCATCCTATGTGTATATGACTTTCTTTCAGACGAATCCAGTCGGAGTTATATTAAAAATTGTCCTGGCTATTCCAAGCTCTATCATTGCAGTCAGCGGGTGTTCCAGTTGAACAGTCGTCAAATAAAGTGCGCGCATTCATAATAAAACGTCCCTCACACGGCTCCGGGGGGTGAATAAAGGCCTCCTGTTGTGAATCCATGCGTTTTTGTAAGAAACATATCCATATTTCAAATGTAATAAACACTTTTCTCTCACTTCCAGTATCTGTCGTGCGCGGAAGCCATTCCGGCGGATTTGCACATGTCTTTTGCTTTGTATTCATGCTCTTAGTTAGTTTCCTGATTTGTCATGTGTTCCTTACCCCTCATGTGATCATGTCATGTGCTACCTTTTTCTGTGTGTTATGTTTAGGGTGACCATATTTTAGTTTTCCAAAAAGAGGACAGTAGGGGGCGGGGTTCGTGGGCCCCCTTCACCTAACAGTATATATAGCAAGGTTTTTTTGTTTTTGTTTGTTTGCTTATTTTGTTTTTATAATAAATAAAAAGAAAACAAGTAGAAAGAATAGAAAAAGAATAGGGAATGCTAGTGTTAGAGGGTCATTTTTAAATAAAAATAAAACAATTCAATAGAACAGAAAAATAATAGATAATGCTAGTGTTAGAAGGTAATTATTTATAATAAATAAAAAGAAAAAAAGTGGAAAGAATAGAGAAAGAATAGACAATGCTAGTGTTAGAGGCTCTTTTTTTCTTTATAAATAAAACAAGTAGTTAGAAAATAAATAAAATAGAGAGTGTAAATGTTAGAGGGTCAAGTTTTTTAATAAAAAAAAAAACCAAGCAGATAAAATTAGAATTAGCATTAGAATATAGAGTGCTAGAATTAGAGGGTCAAATGAAGATGAAAGAGATGTGTTTTCAGCCGTTTCTTGAAAATATTAAGGACTCAGCTGCTTGGATTTAGCTGGGCAGGGCATTCCACCAGGAGGGAACAGTTAATGTAAAAGTCCATGAAAGTTTTATCATAGGTAGAATGCAAAATGTTTCAATACAAGCTTTTAAGTCAAATGTAATTCATGCAATATTTCAAACCTTTAACCCACTTGGGAAAATTAACCAATGGCAACAGTTTAAAAGTAGGCAAATTCTGTGGAAAAAACGCGGACCTGGCAACCCTGCATCCAACAAGAGCTGCCGCAGTCAGCTTTGACTGATCACAGGTCGAAAATAAGGAGAGATGACTGACAAGACCATGCTGGGGTATTTGCTGCTCAACAGATCCTGAGCTCATTGACAAATATCTGATCTTGTAAGATGTGCTCCCTTTACACAGAGTGCATGTGATCATTTTTGTAGGTCCAAAAAGAGGACATGTCCGGGGAAAAGAGGATGTATGGTCACCCTAGTTATGTTCTGATTGGTTCATGTGTCATGTTCTCATTGGTTGTCTTAGTCATGTGTCTTGTTTCTCATTGGTTGGTTCTTGTCATGTGACCGTCATTGTTTGATATAAATAGCCCTCATGTTGCCTTTGTTCTTTGTCTAGCTTTGTACTGTGTAACCTGCTGTCGGTGAGTTGTGTTTCTGTTTATGCCGAGTCTGTTTCTGGTCAAGTCTGTTTCAAGCCAAGTCTATTGCAAGTCAAGTCTTTGTTTGTTTGGATTTTGGATTTCACCTTGTTTAATTAAACTGCACTTGGGCTCACTACGCTCACCTCCAGTGGAATCGTTACAAATGTGCCATGACATTTTGTTTACAAGCTGTTTTAATGACGTCTTTCCGCGGTTGAAATGCCCCTAAAACACCCCTAATATTCATATAACAAGGTTTTTACATGGTGCTATAAAGTGCTTAAATGAATACTATGACCGTATCTAACAGTCATTTGTGCAGTGGAAGCCTTGTGTCTGCTATTAGGTTTGTGATTATACTATAGTGGCCAAGGAAGCAGTTGGCCAGTTGCTTGAATGTGGTCCAAATGATTGACTGAAACAGTAGGGTTCTCATAACTGCTTGATGTCCCAGTTTGCAGCTGTTCACACCAACTGTAAACCTACTCGCAAATAACACACACATTCACAAACACTGAATGTGTGTGTTTGTCATTCATGCTCTTAGTTAGTTTCCTAACTAAGCCCACACTGAATGTGTGCTGCACATCTGAACATTGGCCAGAACTGGGATCGATTTTACATACTGTATATAAGAAGCAAATGTTTTTTTTTGCCTTCGTGGCTGGCTTTTGGAATAGTACATGCGAATTCATGTCAACACACAGCTTCTTTCAGAAGATATTCTTCAGGTTTGAAACATGCTCTACACATGAAAACACTTTCAAGGAATTAAATGGTTACCCTTTTTACGATAAACCACAGTAAAAGTCCTGATAGTTTCTATTACCATTTGACATTTTAATCATCATTAAAACTGTGTTTGATGAAAAATCATGGTAAATATGCTCAAGTGCAAAATGCAGTGCAAGAGCTGTCAAATACATAACATTGTAATGAGAACGCTATTGCAATACAATGTTCAATTCTTTGTGCTTTTATAGTTGCCTGTTGTAGTGCGTGGTATTAGACATTGGTCACTCTGTTGCCCCTTGAATACTGGATACTACCGTTTTATTTTTTTTATTTTTTTTTACTAAAGTAGCCTAAAGAAGCACAGTGTATAGAGAAGGACATGCACTTGCAATGCACCGGCTAAGAATTTGCCTCTGCATAGATCATGTTGCCGGTCTTACATTTTCAATGTCTTAGCTTTGTGATATATGCACACTTCACTGCTGTCCATATAGACCAAAATAGCACATTCTATACCAAGATAATAGTCGCCTTGTGACTCCAAAACCAAAGTATGCTTTCATTCTCTATGGGAGCTGTGTGCAGGCTTGTGCAGGGATTGTGGGATTGGCAGCAGAGCACAGCAACCGGTGAGAGTGAAAAGTTGAGAAATGCTCAATTTTATGCAAATGAGAGGCAAAAAAGGTGCTGCTTAGTGCTGCAGTTTCACAAGGATTCAGTGCTGAAAAGGGGTATTTCATCCATAAATGAATATTGTCATCTTTTACACTCATGTCATTAAAATTTGCCTGTTTTGCCTAGTCATATAAATGTAGTAATGGCTTGTTTAACCTTTGTTTCTTTTACTCAGTTACTCAGTCGCAGTCAGTTCATTATTAATCTTAAAGGTATAAAGCTAAAGCATAAAAATACCATAATATGTTTGCAGTTATTCAGGAAAATGTAAAGTTCACAAATTTGTTTCTCATAAAAACAACGCTACAGCCAGTTATTCTGCTTTTGAAATGTGCGTTCCGTGTCGGAATGTTCTGTTTTTGTTTTGGTCTGTGTGACTCCGCCTACTGACAGTTTGTCCAATAGGATTTCGATACCCCGGGTTGCCAGTTGTTGGAAAACACAGCGTATTGCAGCCTTTGAAGCCAGCAAACAAGCTGAGATTGCAGATTCTACACGACTTAAAAAGCCTCGGAATACATCTTAAAAAGCTCTATGACCAGAGGAATATTAAACAAGGATAAAACAACTCATCGCCTTACGCTGTAAGGCTCATTGGCTAACATTATCATCATTCCTTGTTGCATCTGGCAACCCGTGAGAGCGTTGAGGAAGGGGTGGGAGAAACAACGCTCTCCAATATTTAAAATTTGGACTGCAGTACCCATTTCAACCGCTAGCTGTCGAAATTACATGCATTACAATTTTTAGGTGTGCATCAGACAGCCTTACCAGTGGCACACAAGATGCCATGATGATGTAGGTGTCATTGCATTTTAATGCTTTTTTTTAGCCTATCCAGTTGAACCCACTGGTACGTTGTTCATTCAAAATATTGCGGAAAAAGAGAACATCAATGCGGAGACGTTGTCGTTTACGTCAAAACTGAAACCAAGCCGTTCACACAGAATGCATATTTATTGCATTTTCTAGAGGGACATCTATCACCATTGCACTCGTGTCTCGCACAAGAGAGCTGCATGTTTAGAAAGCCATGTAAAATTAATATAAGTTAAACTTCTAAAAAACATGTCTTTAGACTTTATGGCGGTTTTCCCCATCCCACTGCATCTCATGTTTTAAAAGGTTATGAAACCTCTTTTCATTCTCACCAGTTTTAAAAAATGCTGCACAAAGGAGGAAGAGGGGAGACAGACAACACACACAACTTCGGGTTCAGACAGATTCATTTCGCTCCCATCGAGTTAAAAACACAATAAAGGCACAGCCATTTGCACTCTCCATCGAAAACATATATATATGAACGCGCATATATATTGCACCTCTGATAACTTTTAAAGGTGACATATCATGAAAATCTGACTTTTCCAGGTTTTAAGTGCTATAATCAGGTCCCTAGTGCATCTACCAACCAAGGAAATGTGAAAAAGATTAACCCAGTAACTTTGTTTTGGTAAGCCTTTTTCTGCAAGCGTCTGAGAAAACGAGCGGGTTTGATTTCGCTCCCTTGGTGACGTGGCAAAGGGATCTCATTATAATATTACCGCCCCTTAATCTGTAAGTTTACACCATTTGTAGATGGAAAAATCTCCATACAAGTGCATTTTTTCTTTTTTTTGTACTTGTTACTTTGCACTTTTTGTTTTGTAAAGGCGCAGCTCTTTTCTGGAAAATGGGGCGGGGAGCAGCAGCTCATTTGCATTTAAAGGCACAGGCCCGAAAAACAGTGTGTTTCTGCTTCCACTCAAAATAGGCATTTTCAAAATTATATAATAAATGATCTGTGGAGTATTTTGAGCTGAAACTTCACAGACACATTCTGGGGACACCAGAGACTTATATTACATATTGTAAAAAGGGGCATAATATGTCACCTTCAAGGCTTATTCTGCGGCGTTATATAAGCCTTTTGACGGGTTGTGTCATGGGGCTGTAAAAATGGTTACACTCACTAACTGAATGAATCGCATTTGTACCGAACTCTTATTACAAAGCAAAAACAAACACTCTCCTTCGATTCATGAATGTTTCTCTCAGATAATGTACACTATCTCACAGTCTGAAGCGTCTGTCATAGCAAATCAACACATGCTGTTGTGAATAATTAACGAAGCGTCTTCTCATAGGATAAGAACATGCAGTCTCATGAATAATTTAATAGACACCAACGCGTCATCGATGTACTGTCATCCTTTGCCACGTCACAAATTGTGACGTCAACACGATGTCGATTTTAAACCAAGGAAGATGAAAATAGCGCAAAAAAGCTTAAAATTAACCAGTTTTCGCCAACAGTTAGAATTGTCTTCTATGATGTGCAACACAAACACCTCTGCTAAAATCTCAGAAAAAGTAGTCTGGGGTTTCATGACCCTTTAAATGAAAAAAGCACTCTTTGTGATTTTCGGTGCTTTGTATTAAACTATACATACATACATGATGCTGTTTTGTTTCTAATTGTTTAAGCAACTTAATTAATTAAATATGGTTTATAGACATTGTTTTAAACATAATGCACTTTTTTCAAAGGTAGTCGTGTTATTTTATTGCTATAAAGAAACGGGCATTAGTAATATTTTGCTCGATGTGCCCTCTTGTGGCCTCAGGAGAGAGGCCAAAAGCTTTTTTTCCCCCCCAACTGAAATTATGCCTTTTAAATTCGAATATAATTCGAATATTGATAATATTTAAGTATAAAATTAATTTTGACAACCCTACTGCACCTTAATCAATATTTGTTGAACTGCCATCAGAAGGAACACTGGCAGTTCACAGTTAGTTAAGTGCAATTGTCAGTGTATGTTTTTGATTCTTTATCACTTTGTCAAGACCCTGGAAAGGCTGCAGAGAAGAAAGAAGTGAAAGAAAATGCTATTGTTTACAGTGGCGATTGTTTGAGCCGGTTGGAGAGAATGGACTGTTTGTTTGAACTCTGACTGGGATTCCAGCGCTATGAGCCACATCAAGCGAATTAGATTTAAAAGGAATCTGAACAATCAAATTGTGCTCCATAATCCCAGGAAAACTGAAGAGAAAAATGTGTTTTTGTCTCTGAATAGTGGGCTTGTGTTATTTAAAGGTGATGTTTGATCTTGTTTTCCTGGATTTATTTCCGGGACGCTCCATTATTCCACATCTGCATTAAAAGTGCTAAAAGACAATCCAACAACAGAATCTTCCAGAAGGGTTCATTTTTCTTCGCTAAAGGAAACTGTGAATTAGCAGTTTGTGAATGCATGCAGATTGAAGTAGGCCGAGTTGCTTAGTGACAGGGTTGAATTGGCATTGAGAGCGTTTGCCCTCGTTTGGCTGAATTTGAACCGTGATTGATTGTAAATGCTAATATGAGCAGGAACACATTTATATATTTATCAGCTCCGTATGAATCCAGTCACTGTTGTTTGAGGTATTGTTTCATTGACAATAGCTTTTGAGTAAGTAAACACAGAAACCGCACAGCTCTGTGTTTAGCCACATATGACTTAAGATGGTCTACATAAAATAAAATAAAAATGCTGTCAACCACAACTACTGTCACAATCTTTAGAAGTTGATGGAAATACTTTTTTTTTTTTTCAGCCTTTCTAAAAATCCTTTAGTGTAAAAATGCTGAACTCTTTATGCACTGAGTTGTGGCTCTTCATTTGATGTGGTGCATGTACTCAGGCGTCTATAGAGAGCACGACCATGTGTCAGAGAGTGGCGGCTCTAGCAGATCTTTTCCATGCATGTGGAGAATGTGGAGTAATTTAGATATATTTTTTAGATGGAAAAATGCAGTTTTACAAATGCTAGAAACGTGGCTTTCAAAGGAAAGATTGCTATCAAATAGCACACCTAGGTTCCTAACTGATGACGAAGAATTGACAGAGCAGCCATCAAGGAGCGCGCCGGCTCGCTTCCCCCGTCTGCGCGTCCTGAAGCGCTTGATCAGCGCCGCAGCTCCCCCGACTACAATGTCCAGCAAAACATCAGAGTAATCAAAAACCGGTGAATTATCGGGTGGTGTGTACTTCCGAATGTCCAGCAATTCGTCTCTGGTGAAACTGATTGCAGGGATATAACTAAAGACAGGACAAACTAACAAAAACATAAAAACATAAAAACAACATTTGAAACGTCAATAAAGAGACAAAATAAAACTGGTTAGTTATTGAAGTATATTGTTTAAAGTTAAACTGTTTTAATGTTTATTTTTTGTTAAATAAAGTATTTTTCTTTAGTAACACCGTAGAGGGCTGATTAAACTCAGAAGCAACACATGAAACATTGTGTCTCTACAGAGAAGTATTTGAGTGTTTTTTGGAAACGGATTCTGTGAGCAGAAATAGCTGCTCTTCTCAGAGACATAATTCAATGACATTTGTATTCCTCGTGATGGGCGGCTTTCTCTTTGGTGCAGTTGCTTGCTCTGTGCTCTTCATGCCCAGAACTGATAGCTTGATGAGCATGTCGGGGAATCTCCGAGCAGCTGGCAGCGGTTTGTCTGAGCTCTAAACATAACCCCAGTCTTTACTCTGAGCCCTCAAAAGCCACTGGTCTTTCTTGTTCTTGACTAGACGCGTGCAGGCATGTTCTTTGTTTAATTTTTTTTTAACAAGATAGAGAGAGATAATGGGAACTAGGGTTGTGACGGTGAGGAAATTTCCCCACCGGTTAATCGACGTGTGACAACACCGGTAATACTGGTATCACCATGGGGGCGGGGGCGTTTCCTCTTTCCCTCGCTTTTCTTCGCTTTTAAATAGCTTGTAAAAGCAGCGTGCACATTTTACTTTCACTTTTGAATTAGCGGCAGTTCGGCGTCAATTGCTTGAATGCAACAACAAAATACAACGTCAAACTCACTTTAATTGATGGCGGTCAGATAAGTACGATTTGAACCATGCTAATGTACTTCCATTAATGCCAACAAAGTTTTCTAGTCTATTCAAAAGAATGTTGTGGTCAATAGTGTCGAACGCAGCACTAAGGTTTCTCACTCAAATGCCTGTTTGTCATCACATGCAAAACCAAAGATATTGAATCGCCTATAATAAAGTACTGTGGTACTGTGATGGTACAGTATCATATGTATGTCCTGATTAAGTACAAATTAATTTAATGAGGAGAAGCTAAAACGTCTGAGTAGGAGACAAGTCTGAAATGGAGATATTCAGGCAGAAGGAAAAAGTAGTTAAAGAAAATATAAGTATAGCCTATTAAAATATATCCCTGTTTTAATTTTTAATAATGTTTTGAGAATTTCTAACATTTTTAACAATAGTGCAATAATACTAATAACCAGGACAATTTTTAAATATAATTTTCATCTCTGTTTCATCTATGCCAGCTTCATGTGCCAGCTTTATGTTATGGATTGTTGCATTTTCAGAATCAGAATCAGAATCAGAATGAGCTTTATTGCCAGGTATGTTTACACATACGAGGAATTTGTTTTCGTGACAGAAGCTTCCACAGTGTAACAGAATGACAGTGACAGAACAAAAAAAACTTCCAAAATCACCTTCGATAAAGGCAAAAGTCAACAGGCTTTTCAAAATCCAAAATATTGCCAAACAGGCGCTTTTGCATTTCGTTTCGAAACTAAATCATCCGCGATCGTCTTGTCTGTCTCACCTCACTCTTCTTGTCAGTCAGCTCGACTCACTCTCCTCACTGGAGAAATGAAATCTGATCTGTGATGCGACTGTCGTTCGGCACGCTGCATTGAGCAGCCGCGTTCAGTTTTTAATTGTAGTGTTTGTTCTTTTACTGAACTAAATTATTTTTATTTCTATAAAAAATCAAAATGACGGTGGGGGTCGGTGCCGCGGTGGGCAAGTGACGTAACCGGTGTTGCGGCTTAACACAATGTCTGTCGACATTAGCACTCACAGGCACACTAGTGTCAAAACGTGAAATTCTGCATCTATGCTAACTGATGAAGTCTTGCAGAATGAATGTTAGATTCACTAACCATAGTTTAACCATGAAATTTGTTAATAAATATAGCTAATTTTGGTAAGAGAAAAATATGACTTGTGATAATGCAATAACATGTTCAGTATTAGGATTTTTCTGCAAAGATATTGTCATGATGTAATTGTTATTGTACTAAATTTGACATTTAGGCAATTTAGAAAATATAGTTTTGTTAAATTATAGTATTTAAGTCATTTTAAGATAAAACAACAACACGTGGTCATAATGTGATACTTTAAATTGAACTAAAATAAAGTTATGTTATTGCAAACAGAATACAATGAGGTGGTTGTTTTGAAAAAAGGTGGAGACAGTTCTGTTCATAACAGTAGATGGCTGATGGGAAAAGTGACAGGTACAAGAAACAAAGAAAAAATACTTGAACACACACAAAGTAAGATGCAGAGAGTGGAAAATGAAGAGACAGAAAAGGAAATGGAATTGAAGGTGCAATTCAAGAGAGAACCTTTAATTATTTTGCACAGCCCCAGTCTAAGGTTTGAATCTTTTTTTTTGTGATGGCCATACAAAAAATAGGGTTGTCTGTGGTTTGTTTCAGAATTTGTTATGGGTGTATGGCATGGCCTGGATGAGTGTGAGATCCCGGCCTGAAATTTTGTCCCAGTCCTGCCCTGTTCTACATAGTGTTTGTGCAGCCTTGATACATTCATTAGCTAACAAAATTTTAAATGTAAGTTATTTTGTATTAATGTGTCAGTATGATGTGATGTCTAGTTACCAGCGTGACACTAAAACAGGTAGTAGTAATGGGTACTTTACTGGACTACATGTCAGAGCCCATACTTCTCTACTTTAACTTGAGTAAAAAAGTGTAGTCACTAGTCAGTACTTTTTAAACATGAGTATCTGTACTTCTACTTGAGTGAAGGTTGTATGTACTTTTGCTACCTCTGTAATTAACTAAGTGATATGAGTGGAAAAGTAAAAATGGATTAATATTATTGTTTTTAAAATTTCCAAATACAGAGGCCTAGCGGAGCACTAATGCATCTTAATTTCTAATACAAAGTCATTTTTCATTGACTGCATTTGCCCAAAGAGATTGGCTGAAATCAGTGGTGGGCGGTGGGCATTAGCAAATAAGATTTCTGCTTGCACATTAGTTCCACCCACTACCAAAGGAAGGCGTAGGTTTCTGCTTGGTCTTAAAGGGGTCATGAACTGAGAAATCTAAATTCCCTTGATCTTGTGACATATAAGAGGTCATTGTACTATAAAAACATCCTGTAAGTTTCAAAACTCAAAACTTTGTTGTTACTCTAAAAACAGCTTTTTTTGAAGGCAAGTCTGGCAAAACGACAGCTTGTAGAATGTTCTACTCTATGATGTAATAGTGTGGATAAGCTCCACCTCCACAGAAGATCAACACCTGCTTCTACATCACTGCCTGTTTAGCCCCGCCCACCGATTATACATCACTGCCTGTTTAGCCCCGCACACCGATTATACATTAGCTGTGTCTCATTTAGAAGGCTGCGCCCTCCGGAGGTCGCATTCGAAGGCTGCATACGTCATCGATGTGGTCTCATTTCAGAAAAGCAAGTAGGACACTCCGAATGCGACCTTCGAATGCGACCTTCTTTCACGGGAATTTGGAGGATGCATGAGGTGTATCCTTCGGTGCTACAGATAACCCACAATTCTTTGCGTCGCCGTGAACAACCATTGTTAATTTGAAAAATGCCGGCGCCGGCAGATGTACACACAAGCTGTTTAGCCCCACCCACCGATTCTACGTCAATGCCTGTTTAGCCGCGCCCACCGATTCTACATCACTGCATGTTTAGCCGCGCCCACCGATTCTACATCGCTGCCTGTTTAGCCTCGCACACAGATTCTACATCACTGCCTGTATAGCCCCGCCCACCAATTCTAAATCGCTGCCTGTTTTCACGCATGTAGTATTTACGAGAGAGGCGAATGCGCAGGTCTACACAGAAACCAAAAATAAAAATGCTCCAAAGACGAGATGAAGATGCTGTGCAGTGCCAAGTTGTGAAAAACAGTCTTTACATTGCCTTCCTTCTGATCCCAACATTAGGAATGAGTGGATGAACTTTATTTTTAATGAAGTTCCAGGCCGTGTCAGTAAGAACTTGGTCCTTTGTTCACTTCATTTTACATTTACATTTAGTCATTTAGCAGACGCTTTTATCCAAAGCGATTTACAAATGAGGACAATAGAAGCAATCAAAACTAACAAAAGAGCAACAATATGTAAGTGCAAATGACAAGTCTCGGTTAGCCTAACGCAGTACACGTAGCAAGGTATTTTTTTTATTATATATATATATAAATAAAACTCATTAAACATACCTGTGATCTCTTGACAATATAATTAGATCTCAGAGAACAGTACAAAATAAAAAAACAAAGGCAGTTCTTGGCCCCTTTAAAGATGCAAAAGGCTAAAGTAATGAATAATTACTAAACAAATTCTGTGATTTATATAAGAATACTACTTACATGTAGTACATTAATTATATGTGGCATGTAAGACTCGTGCTTTCTCTCTCTCTTTAAAGCTACGTTGAGTCGAGCTCATACACTAGAGATTACGGTACATCAGAATACGCTGCGAATCTGATGATATCAATGACAACAGTGTGCTGTAAAGAGGGAAAACATAACTGCAGTTTTCCCAATTTATTTAAATATTGAATGCATTCTTTCCTGTCAGACGCTCTGCCCAAGTGTGCTAGTGTAAAGCTGTCAAAGATACAACACACGCTGAAAATATGTCTGTGCTAAACTTGTTCTTAGCCTCAAACTCTGTCACTGGTGAGTGAAATCTAACAGTTTATCAGCCAATGATTAAAAACGCATTATTTAGTTGCAGAGCACAAAGTTTAGATGCATACACGAGTGGTTTTGCAATGTAGAGAGAGTTGATTTTACAATTAAATTAGTGTATTGGCTTAAAACGCCTGACCAATAAATAATTAGTGAAAAAAATCTAGATGCACTTTAAGTTGTCAGAATTAGACGCTCATCCATTGATTTGTCAGGATTAGACCAAGCATTTGAGAGTGTGGAAGTGTGTAAAGGCAGAGAAAGCTGTTGTGGTCTGGCTGGTTGTGTAGAAAGCACCAGTAATGTATTGATGTTCTTTGGGCTGGCTGGCTGGATGGATGGAATTAATAATTGATGAGGTCAGGGAGGAGGATAAGAGAACCAGAGAAGCTGATGTGTTCACTTTCATGTCTCTCTCTGGCCATCTTTCTTTCTTTTCTTCCACCACACCCTATCATTCAGGGCAACTTGAACTAGAACTTAAAAATGCCCTGAATATTGTATAGTGTTGTTTACAAAACTTTATATTATGAATGTTATAACGTGTTTTATATTTTGGGTTTCATAGCAGCTGTTGTTTCACTGCAGTTTGCTCCATGTAATTAAGAAAGCATTCATCAATTCATTCATCATTCATCAGGCCATCAATGGATACATGAATCTATCCATCCTTTTTCCTGTCTGTCCATCTGTCCTTCCATCCAGTCGGCCATCCTTCTGTCCATATGTCCATGTGTTTCTGTCTATCCAAATCCTTTACAGCTTTGAGGCACCAGTATATACTCTTCTTCTTCATTCTTCACTCAGGGATTAAACTGAATTTTGAAATAGCAGAGCAATGGTATACATTTCAAATATTGAGAAATGTATGGTGTACATTTCAACGATGCCAGTGCCAGTTTAGAAGAGTAGGTACATTTATCTCAGTAGGAAAACAAACACACAACGGAAATAAGTGTGAAAAGACCGGTTAAGCATCTGCTCCCCATAGTAACAAGGCGGACGGGGGAACAGTGAGATGAATGGAGGAAAAGGATCTGAGAGTGCAAGCGGGTGTGGCAATATGGAGGAGGTCAAGAAGATATGGAGGTCCGAGATTATGAATGGCTTTAAAAGTGAGAAGTATTTTGTAGGGTGCAAGTGATAATACGGGCAGCTGAGTTTTGAACCAGTTGTAACTTATGGAGGGTTTTATGCAGGAGGCCGACAGAAGAGAATTACAATAGTCTAAACGAGAGGTGACTAGACTATGAACGAGAATGGCAGTGAAGTGTGAGGCGTGAGGGAAGGACGTAAACGGTTGATGTTTCCGGATAACATTATTAACATGGGAGGTGAAAGAGAGGGTGCTATCGTAGATGACACCCAGACTCTTAACCTGAAGGGAGGGGAGATGAAGGAATTATCAATGGGAATAGAGAAATTCTTAAGTTTGTTTAATGTTGATCTTGTGCCTACAAGAATAAGTTTGGTTTTATTACTGTTTAATTTGAGGAAGTTTGATGTGAACCAGGATTTTATGACAAGGAGGCAATTGATGAGGGAGGATGGTGGGAGTTTGGAGCTGGGTTTGGTAGAAAGGTAGAGCTGGGTGTCATCTGCGTAGCAATGGAAATGAATCTGATGTTTACGAAAGATACAACTGAAAGGAAGAAGGTAAATGATAAACAGCAGGGGCCCTAGGACAGAGCCCTGGGGCACACCTGTGGTGACAGGGACTGAATGAGAGGTAAATGATTTTACAGAGAGGTATGAATGAAACCAATTGAGGGGTGTGTTAATGATACCAATAGAAGAGAGTCTGTCAGTAGCCTCAAATGAGTGACAAACAGGAACATTCACAAGCGCTATCCTCCACTTCTCGCGGTAAATTATCGGAAGACCTCCTCCTCGACCAGAGCCACGCGGTTGAGAGATGTAAACAAACCCCGGAGGAATAGCGTCCTTGAGTGAAATAAAGTCATTTGGCTGCTGCCACGTTTCAGTTAAACATAAAAAGTTAAACTTACGGTCAATGAGGAGGTCCTGCACAAGATGCCCCTTACTCGTTAGTGAGCGGATGTTAAGAAGACCAAAGTTTACAGTAGTGTTACTGAGTTTGACAGCCGTGTCAGCCGACCTAGCTAGGCGGGCCAATACACTGTGATTAACGCGGCGACCAGTGTTCCTCGTTGGACGTCGAGTAGTGGACTAGAATGACTTCATGGAGTTGGATTTGTCATACTGAAAGTTCCGACGAGAGCCACGGTGAATATATTTCCGGCGAGGCAAATGGTGCAGAAGCAGAGCAGGTGGTGGTGGATCGTGCAAACATGGGCGGGACCTCAGAACCTCAGCAGCAGAGTACTGAAGCAGTGCTGTCGATGGATGATGTGCGAAAGACAGGACAGTCCAGGCAAGCACAAGCCACACATAGTTAATCCACATAGTTGTCGAAGTTATCTGAGAATATTTAAAAAAGGCCGGGGAGCAGCGGCAGCAAAGACGTGCCAGCGTTCACTCAACCGGAACCGGGTCCCAAAGTACAAAATTTGGAACATGGAACATGGAAGTGATTGCAACTCTGATAATACTATTAACATGGAAACAAAGTCCCACACACACAGAGACGGTGCATCCTGAGATTTGCATGACTTTCTCTTGCCAGAGCATGCCAGCGATCCCACAACCGACAGTCTGACAGCTGCTCAGATGCCTCAATTGTTGGCTAACATGTCCCCAAATGCAGAAGGCCATGCTTGAATCTGGATTTACATGCACTGCTGATTTGCAGGTTTGATGTTGGAGAACAGCATTTTTAAAGGGATGTTTCACCTTTAAGGAATGTTTCTGGGAGCCTCTGGTGCTCAATAACTCCACAAAACAAATCCGATGCCAGCGGAGAGAATAAAAGACAGAACGGAGTGAGGGTTCAGGGAAATGACTAGGAATTATAAAGAGGAGATGTTTGTGCTTGTAATAATAGTTCATAAATCAGTTGCAGATGGACTGCTGCAGGAAGGGAGAAAAGAGTTTGCTCTTTGTTACTTTGCATCATCATTTGGTTCAGGAACTAAAACTATAAATCAGTTTGAGCTCGTCAGAATTAAGACGGACAGGCTAGAAAGGGGAGGATACAAGGATATAAGGAAAGTTAGGGCAGTTTCACGTTTACTTTAACCAGGGTCTTTCACAAACAATCCAGGATCTCCTCCAGAAATAAAAGGTTTACCATATAAATGATGGATTACAAACTCGTTTATTTATTACCCATAAGAATTCACTAAATCATAAAATGACTGAATCATATTATGATAAAGAAAAACAAAACTACATGATAAATTGTATTCTGCACAAAATGTTTTTAGTCAAAATTCTTGCTCCCTTTCTGCACTATCCAGATTGACACACATGTTCTTGCTTTAAATACGAACCTTTTTTTTTCTTCTAAATGCATGAATTTAGGACATATAGCTACAGAAATTAATATAAGTTATGCACTGGGGAAAAAATGCATTGAAAGTGCATTAAATGCACACGTAACCTGTCAGAACCGACAAGGAATTCAACTGACAGACAAGTAACATTTTAAAATTTTAATATAAAATGCTTCTGTGCTTTGGATATACAGTATATGTATATATATATATATAAATAGGACATTCTAAGTCAATATACTGCAGTATTTCATCTCTCAATCAGTAGAAAATATGGTTAATACCCGGTCATGCATGAAAAAAAAATACGGTCATGTACCGTGAAACCGGTATAATTTTGAAAAGTACCGTGATATAAATTGTTGGTCATACCGCCCAGCACTAGTTATGGCCATTGCACACTGAGTCCAAAATGTTCGTCCGAAATTTTTGCATGTTGACAAATAAATACGACCTCACGTTGTGTCAATCATGTTTACACACTGCCTCCGAAACTTTCATCCGTAATAAAAAAATTTAAGACCGGGTTCGATTTTCAGTGTTACGGGTTTTCCGTAGCAAGCATTTTGAGAGGTGTTTTGAGAATTCAGAGCCACCGTACAAGCGAATGCCAAAATTCAGAATGGCGATTGTCAAGTTCATCCACTTCGTCTCGCAGCACAAAGCACTGTAAAAGATCCTTGCACACTGAGTTCACAGAAACTGGTGGTGGTCTTTTTAATATGTGGCTCTAGTATCGCTAGCAAAGCATTAAACTGAGCCACTGACATCCTGAAGTAAACTTTGAATCGCCCGTGATAATCCCGCTACTCCTTAATAAGGAGGTGGAGCTCTCCTTCCTCTCTATATTTTAGGATTGAATGGACCCAATATTTCCTTTCTTTTTCTCTTTTTAAGAAGCGAGAGGACAACAAAATCATCCTCACTGCTAGAAGACTCCATTTAGTGCTGTTTTGCGAATTTTTTCGCAACGGATTAATTAAT
>NW_015633198.1:192047-202252 GCF_001515625.1 Sinocyclocheilus rhinocerous
CACAAAGCACTGTAAAGATCCTTGCACACTGAGTTCACAGAAATTGGTGGTCTTCTTTTTAATATGTGGCTCTAGTATCGCTAGCAAAGCATTAAACTGAGCCACTGACATCCTGAAGTAAACTTTGAATCGCCCGTGATAATCCCGCTACTCCTTAATAAGGAGGTGGAGCTCTCCTTCCTCTCTATATTTTAGGATTGAATGGACCCAATATTTCCTTTCTTTTTCTCTTTTTAAGAAGCGAGAGGACAACAAAATCATCCTCACTGCTTGAAGACTCCATTTAGTACTGTTTTGCGAATTTTTTCACAACGGATTAATTAATAGCTACGCATCGGACTCAGTGTGCAAGGTTTCTGTGCTTGACGAATTTTTAAGATGACGAATACGAAAAAATGCATATGAGAATTTCGGACTAAGTGTGCAAGGACCTTTAGACTTCTAAAAAAGCACTTAAAGTACTACTGACAGTGTAGTCAAGCAGAGGTTAAGAAAGTAATACTGTCAAAATGTCATAAATGCAGGAGACAAAGCATGCAGAGACACTCGACTGGAATGAAGAACATTAAACTGCCATTTATTGTGCACTCACTGTGCATAGTAATTCTGCCAGAATCAAATACAGCAGGCAGTCAATCAGTACAGTAGGTAAAAGGTGGTTTGATCTAGAAGTACAGCCCTATAACAAGCATTTTTTTTTCTTGTACATTTATATAGTGGAAAGGAAATGTTGGATATGTATTGAGTTATTAATGCGTTTTTGACCTAAATGACAGCAGTGTCCATCTATGAGGAATGTCGTTGTCAAACATACACAACTATTAGCCAATCATCGCAGTGTCTACAATCCTCCGCACCTATTCAAACAGAGCGCTCTGACGAGGGGGTCAAAAACAGGACAAAAAAATTTCCTTTTACTTCTAAATTATTGGTTTTTTTTAATGTAAAAATCTTGATAACATTATAAGTGGACCTCTGAGAACAGTACAAAATAAAAGACAAAAGCAGTTCATGACCCATTTAAAGAGACAAATGATGAGATTCATTTGTCTCATATTCATCAAGTTCCAAATTAAGAGACAAATGAGTTTTGAATTAATATCCTGATATAGGAATTACCTCATGGTTATTTAATACATAAACTATTTTAAAATCAATTTCCGGCGAAGATAACTAGCCTCTATCACAATTTTTGCCACTACTGTGAGATGAAATTATAGAAACTGTGATGTAAGTCTTGCTGTTCACTCCTCATGTAGCTAAATTTTAATAATGTCACAGTAGCTCAACTGTTTTCAAAATATTGTAGCCTTTTCAGTAACAATTACCCCTTGTTTTCCCACGAGTAGCGGTCTAGTGTGACAAATGCGTACATCTGGTTTTTATGCTGCATTGTAATATACACTGAGTGAGCAAAGACAACAATTCAACACATTCTCCTACACTGCCTCCCTCTGTAAACTAACATCGGAAATCTGATTCATTTTAGCAAATTGGTTTGTTGAGATGGTTAATTTCAGTGGTGTTCACCAAGGTCCTTGCATAGGGGGGTCAGGGTTTGGCTGGTTATGTCTGACAGTTTGCCCCTGTTAGTGTCATAATCATTCTGCAGGCAAAAATCTTTCTCCATTGACAGCCATTCAAAAATGTAATGAAAGTACTGACAAAACACTTTGGTTTATGGACTGACTGCTTCCATCACATTTGTCATCGTCTTTCAGCAGAGCTGGGTGTGATGCTTTGCAGAATGTCTGCTTTATACACATTTGTTCAAAACAGATGTGTCCCAATGTTTTCAAGATGTCTCAGAGTCATTGAGAGGACTGTCGACATGGTTTAACCTCTCAGCATTAAATATTTAGTTAAAAGGACGTGTTTCTCTTTATTTAGACTCAAGCTCTTTGATTACCTCCTCATAAACTGATTGGATTCCTCCAGATGACAAAAAGGTTATCCTTTTTATTCAGAAGATTCTGTGTTAAAAATTAAGAAAGACAGTCAGTTATTCTACTGCAGTTCTCAACCTTTCCTCATTCTCTTTCATACTAATCTGACCGTTTAGGTCTCAAACTGTAACAAAAGAATTTGCCAGATGTAATTGCTATGTTTTTGTACTTTGGGATCATGGGCTGCAAGCAAGAGAGCTACTCGACTTTCAAACTCTGAAAACCTTTTTTGTTATTTAGCAAAGATGCACATGATCGTCAACACTGTATTACCATTGTATTGTTCTGTTCTGTCAATTCAGGCAAAAACCAAACTGTGGACTGACACTGCTGTGCAAATAATATAGTGTATTTTGATGCCGTCTAGTTTGGTATAACTATTTCAGTTAGTCCTGCTGCTCAACAGCACATACTTAATACATCATTTAACTTTACATTGTTTTAAATGTCTATTCTTGTCAAGATTGGTGATATTTGGCCTGAATAAACTGCCATGTGACTTTATGTTGACAATCAACAGTCTGGCTATACAAGACTGTTTGAATTACAAGGAGGTTCGGATATAAATAGCGGAATTGCACTCTACAAACAGGCCACAATTGGAGTTCTAGTAGGTCTAAAACTCAACTCAGATTGGAGTGATGAGTTTACGATCACTGTAGAAAGGCAGATTTTTCCTTCAGCACATCCTAACTCTTTCACAACCAAACTCTGGTTCTCACCACAGCAGTCTTCATGAATGAACATCATGATCTTCCTCCCATGGTCTTCCTTTTAGTTCTAATCATTTTAATGAGGTTTTAATGAGGCAATGCAGCATTTTCTTGCTAACTTATTATTTATTTGCTTTGCAAGGCTTTGTACTTCACTTATTTCCAAATGTCCACGTAAAACCTTCACGCACAAAAATGTGTTTAGTGTACCGCTGCCACTGATATTCTGATCCCCGGTGAGGGGGTATTTATGCTCACTGGCACAGCCCTGGTTTCCAGCGAACTTCACCTGTTATGCCATCATTAGAGTCAAACAGGAAGCATTGGTGTCAGGTCAGACCATTCAAACCTTCAGATCAGTATTTTGAAAATGCAGTACAGTCAGTGTTTCCACACTTCAGGAAGTCATTCTACCCATGGTTTACTTAGGGTTTACAGAGCACATTAAATTAGTATAAAGTAGACAGTATTTTAATGTACACACATTGTAGCATGTGCTCAGCTGACTGCCACTGCAAGACGTTCACATCCATCAAGAGAAGTTTACTTGGGGAAAAAAAAAAAGTTTTTGAGAACAAATCTAAAATCCAAGCTGAACACATGAACGGTGCTGTTGTATAGAATTCAATAGACAACATTATGAGCCTCAATAGTGAAACACTCATTAGTTTCTGTGTAATATATATATATATATATATATTATAATTAATAATTATATAATATTTCTCATTGGAAATGTATTCTTGAATTTATACTGCACAAGTAGTTCAAAAGCCTAACAAGAGGATGTTCTCTTGTTTCCAGGATGGTGTCTGACAGAGAGTGGAGAATCCAAACATTAGAAGCATTTATACAGTTAGATATTTGTTTTTCAAAACAAATATCTAACATTTCTTAAAGTCAATGTACATTTACTTAGGAAGCATAATTGTTTAAGATATTAAGTCTTGGTTTCTGAAAACCGAAACGGGGTAAAATTGGTTTGTGCTTGGATCCAGAAAGACATCTGTCAGTGAGATCAGAAAAAAAAAAAAAAGAATTTAAAGGGAAAATAACGTTGTTTTTCTGACTTCACTGATAGATGTTTGTTCTTGTTTTGGGTGTAAACTAACTTCATTTTGATATATTTTTTCAGTAAATAAGACATGGTATATACTATTTGGCTTCTAAAATAAATATATTTTGATTTAAGTATGTCAGCTGCTCGCATAAAATTTAAGGCACTAATGTTTGCCTACAAAACCACCACTGGCTCTGCACCCCTTTACCTAAATTCATTACTTCAGACTCATGTGCCTCTAGAAGCTTGTGTTCTGCAAGTGAACGGCGCTTTATTGTTCATCCCAAAGAGGCACAAAATCACTTTCACAGACTTTTTCATTAACTGTTCCCTCCTGGTGGAATGACCTGCCCAACTCAGTCTGAGCAGCTGAGTCCTTAGCCATCTTCAAGAATCGGCTAAAAACACATCTCTTCTATCTTTATTTGACCCTCTAACTCTAGCACTCTCTATTCTGATTATATTTTATCTATTTGTTTTCTTTTTTATTAAAAAAACATGACCCTTTAAGACTTGTACTCTGTTTTCTAATTGCTTGTTTTTCGATAAAAAAATACCTCTAACACTAGCTTTCTCTATTCTTTTTCTATTCCATCTGTCCGTTTTCTTTTATCTATTACATTATTCTATAATTAGAAGCCACATGTGGAAGCTAATGTAATTTGCTGTTCGTGTTGTGAACTACACTTTTGCAACATGTTTCTTGCACAGTCTATCTATCCAGTTCTGCTGATATTGGTTTGGCGGAGATGTGTTTGTGGAAGGATCCTGGACTGGTGCAGAGTAATCTCGGCTAACCGGTTGGAATTTTCTGAATCTGCAGTGCTGTTCCCTGCTGTTCTATGAGCTGTCTGGCTCCGCTGGTGCTCGACGGGAAAGTTTAGGTGTTGCTTGCCAAACTTGATGTAGCAAGAGCCTTAAGTTTCATTTGGAGTTTTACAAATTAGTTTTGGGATGGCAAACAAAACTTTCACGTGAAGGTTTTTGTTTAATGTCGTTTGTAGCTACTCAAAAATACATTTACTAATAGAGGCAAAGAAGTCTATCTGAATGTATGTGGCTGTAGCAAAGCGAGATACTATAAATTAAAGTCAAATTTAAATTTAAGTTTAAGCTTTGGCTTTGGCAAATTTAGCTTTGGCTAGGCTATGCATGGCATATTGACTGTGTCCTCTGCCCAATCTGACTTTGCTGCAGCATGGATCAACCGGCTGGTTCGTCTGGCCAGAGGAGAACTGGCCCCACGACTGAGCTTGGTTTCTCCCGAGGTTTTTTCTCCATTCTGTCACCGATGGAGTTTTGGTTCCTTGCCACTGTCGCCTCTGGCTTGCTTAGTTGGGGACACTTCATTTCCAGCGATATCGTCGACTTGATTGCAAATGATTGCAAAGATACTATTTAAACTGAACTGAGCTGGATGATGACATCACTGAATTCAATGATGAACTGCCTTCAACTGAAAAATTAGTGTTTACTATTGTCATTTTGCATTATTGACACACTATTTTCCTAATTAATGCTGTTCAGTTGCTTTGACACAATCTGTATTGTTAAAAGCGCTACATAAATAAAGGTGACTTGACTTGACACTTAACTGCATGTTAATTGCAATTAAATGAAAATGGTATATAGTTTAAAATGAAATGCAATTAGCTCAACTTTAGAGTGCTTTTTTGACCCACTTAAGTACATTTTCTCTTCATATGTAATTTCATAATTATTTATAATCTGTTGTTTTTAAAATATTGTTAAAATGTACTGCTGAATGTACTGACAAACATTTGTGGTAAACTTGTATGCTAAAACTATAATCAAGTAGTTTAGTCAACACATCAAAATAAGTGTACTTCTATAAAGCATGACAAAATATTACAACATGATTTAACAACGATTTAAAATTATTTTAAATCTGTTTTTTTTTTTTTTTTTTTCATAATTACAAAAAATTGAGTGTTTACTATTGTCATTTTGCATTATTGACACACTATTTTCCTATTTGATACTGTAAAGCTGCTTTGACGAAATCTGTATTGTTAAAAGTGCTATATAAATAAAAGTGACTTGACTTGACTTGACTGCTTCTGACCATGTGAAAGGCTATATGTGATCCGTATTGAAATCCATTCACCGTCTCCGGTTGACCCGAGAGTGAACACAAAGAAGTTGCATGCAGGCACAGTCTATTTTTAGCTATAAAACACCACATTAAGAAGTTTATGTCTCCAAGTTTATCTGTCTCCTCTCCTGTGGTTTTCCCTTTTTTTTCCTTTTTTTTTTTCTGGGGTTTTGTGGCAGAGTTACACCACTACACAGGGTACTTGATGCTTAGATAACAACATATATAACATTGTTTCCTTGTACTGCTGTGCACGGAAGTCAAGGGAAGTTCACTTGACAAAATACGTTCATTCACAGTGCAACATCATCACAAACAGATGCAACTTGAGTCAGGCATATAAGAGAAGTTTGGTATGGTGTATAATACAGTGTTTCCAAACCTTAAAAAATCCCACGGCACAGAAATATATATTAAAAAAAGATAGAAAAGTTGGAAATGTTTTTTTTTGTTTGTTTTTGTTTTGTTTTAGAGAATTATAAACGTCGTCGGAGTTGGTCAGAGTGCCTTATTATATAATTCTATAGTCTTTGCAGTTGGTATTTTGGCTTTATATTTGATCAAACATTTGCACTTAACTTTTATGAAAATCATGCTCAAATTGAGTTGGTTTTTGAGGAGCAAATGACTCCTCAAAACTGGGGATCACTGTTTTTTCCCCGTCATTAGAACGGCCACATCTGAAGCAGTAAGTTCATCACATTACGTTTTCATCATCTTACAGGTTATAGTTGTTTATAGCTATGTTGGCACTCAGTTTTTGTTGTGTTTAATGCATTTGGCCAAAATCTCATGATTTAAAAGACAAAGCGCTATGCACAAGATATTTAAAACGTGCAAAAGTATATTGGCTACAACCAAGCGGCAAATAAAACTCTTCTTCACTTTTCAAACACACACAAAAAAATTTGCCTTTATAGACATAGTGTGTCTTGAGTAAAGAAAATGCTGTACGTATTTCAAACATCAGTTCTTTATTTGCCCTTTCATTGCAAACAAGCAGAGATCTGTCTCCAAACTGTGTGGCGCTTCATTCTGAATGGAGGCAAAGTGGAGTTATCAGGTTTCGCTGACAGTTTAATCCAATGGCGTTACAAGGTTTAGTCACAAGCTCTTTTGAATGCCTTTCATTGGTTAAGCATTTGTAAAACCCAAAAACAGACATAAGGATGACCAATAGCACTGATTTAAAATAATAACGAAATATAATAGAGATGGTAAGTTTTGATAATTTTCACAGTGGTTGGGAAACACTGGTATAATAGATATGATATGCAGCGATCATTGTTGGTCCAGCACATACTGTAGATCCTCAGTTGGATTGAGATCAGGGGAATTTGGAGGCCAAGGCAACTGTGATATTCCTCAAACCATTCCTGAACAATTTCTGCAGTGTGTCAGGGAGCATTACCCTGCTGAAAGAGGCCACTGCCATGAAAGGGTGTGTGGTCTGCAATAGTTATTAGGTAGGTGGTAAAGTAGTAGGACCCAAGGTTTCCCTCCTGCCTTTTTCCCATAGTGCATTATGCTGCCATTTCTTCCCCAGGTAAATGACGCACATGGCAGTTTACCTGATCTAAAAGAAAATGTCAATCATCAGACCAGGTGGCCACCTTCCATTGCTCCATGGTCCACTCTGATGCTCAGTCGCCCATTATAGGTGCTTTTGGTGGTGTACAGGGGTCATCATGGTCTGTGGCTTCGCGGCCCAATATGCAGCAAACGACAATGCACTGTGTGTTCTGTCACCTTTCTCTTATGGCCAGCAAGTTTTTCATCAATCAGAGCTTCTGTGTGATCTGACTAGATGGGATAGCTTTTGCTCCTCACGTGGGCGCCCATGACCCTGACTCCGGTTCACCGGTTGTCTTTCCTTGCACAAGTTTTGTAGGTACTAACCACTGCATACCATGAACCATGTGTGTATTTAACATAAACTTGTGTATTTGACAGTTTAAGTGCAATAAGACATGAAAGAGAGCTTAGTTTAGTACTCACATGCTGTGTGACAGCCGCTTTCTGTGCGTGTTTCAGATGTGTGCGCTCAGAAAACCCTATATTAGAAGTTTAACTGATATGGTTTAAATCGCATGATTTCAGCACGATGGACATGATAATCAAAACCAAACAGAGATGTTTTTGAGCAGAGTATCTGAGGAAAGAGCTGTAAAGGCACAGCCCTATTCTGGAAAAGGGGGCGGGGAGCAGCAGCTCATTTGCATTTAAAGAGACATGCACAAAGACGGCCTGTTCCTGCTTCCACTCAAAATAGGCATTTTCAAAATGATATAATAAATGATCTGTGAGGTATTTTGAGCTGAAACTTCACAGACACTTTATATAATAAATGATATTCACTTCACCTGTCCATGGCTTTAATGTCGTGACTGGTCAGTGTACTTCTGTAAATAATTGAAATATTAAATCACCATATACACTGTGTATATAATACAGCCAAGTGCATTTATATAAATATTATTAATTAATATTAATTCAATTTATATAAATAAAAAAGTCATTTGTTTATATATTAGATTTGTGTTTTATCGTATTAATCATAAGATTTGCAATGCAACTGTCACATCTCACGCACATTATGCCCGTGAACAACCTTTAACAAAGCACACCTGGTATTAATTAAACTCAATAAAAGTGCTGGAGCCTCAACTCCTTTTCACTGACTTTTATTTTATTCAAACTGCCTTAATCTTAAGCACAATGACTGATGGACTTAAATGCTGCTCAAGTCCTGATTTGATTTTCTGCCTCTGCTGTTGAGCTCCAGAAAGGACAAAAAGAACAACTGAAGAACAGACCCAAACTGATGCTGTGGTTCTTGGTTGATAATCTTGCCCACAGATAATCTCAAATCTTCTATGCAGCAAGTTTAAATTTGGCACAACAAATCAGTTCACTGATGTCAGACCTGGCATTTTATATCGGAATGCAAATATGAATTAGATTTGAGAGCCGCAGTGGAGCAGAATGTTCCTCACACAAAGCCTGTGGCTGCAGAAGACACGGAATATTAGAAATAATTTGGACGACATTTATGATACTTAAACAGTACATTTGTCGTGGGAATGTTTTTTTTTTTTTTTTTTTACATTGTCAGTCCCCATTCACTTTTATTGTATGAAACAAAATGTCATGAACACTCTGCTCGACTCCCCAGGAGAAAAAAGTGCAGTAAAATACACTTTATTTCAGCACACTTAGTACACTTCCATAATGTACTTAAAGTGTTAATTTTATACTTTAATATACAGTACTAAAATATTCTTTAGAACTGCTTAAGATTATCTTAAGAACATCTAAGTGTACTCAACTGTGCAAATTTGCGACACCATGAATATGAACTAAAATGTGCTTTTAACATACTTTGTTTTAAAAAAATTTGTTTAATTAGTACAGTTAAAACCATCTTTCATACACTAAAGCAGTAAGCCCCAAGAAGCTGTGGTTTACAGTTAATTTATAACAGCTAAGGGGCATTGTTAGGCACGACGCGAAGTGGTTAGCTGTTATAAATTCACTGTAAACCACGGCTTCACAGGGCTTATTGCTTTTATAAAACAGTTATTCCATATACGTAGTAAGGTTTCACAAAATAAAGCCGAGCAAATAAAGTGTAATGATATTAATTAAAAAAAACATTATTCTTCCGCCAAACAATGTAGTTCCTCAGAAACAGTTGTGGTTCCAACAAAGTGGTTGCCCACAACACACATGTAAACAAAGGTGTATGTTTGTAGAGTAATTTACAACAGCTTCGAACTTGGCTCAACCAATCAGAATCAAGGACCTATCCATTTTATAATTTAAAATATACTCATCATACATAGAAAATACACTTATTAATTATTTAAAATATAAGATTAATATATAATGAATATATACAAAATGTATTTAAAATGTATTGCCCACATATTTTTTATAGAATAAATAATTCATTTCAAATGTATTGTAATTGTTTACAT
Source organism: Sinocyclocheilus rhinocerous (assembly GCF_001515625.1). Classification (NCBI taxonomy): domain Eukaryota; kingdom Metazoa; phylum Chordata; class Actinopteri; order Cypriniformes; family Cyprinidae; genus Sinocyclocheilus; species Sinocyclocheilus rhinocerous. Next base: position 201,863 of record NW_015633198.1, read on the forward strand.
TCCCTTTACATGATATACTTAACTATGTTTATGATGTCTTTAAATAGTACAATCAAGTACACTATTACTGTGACATTAGTAGTACTTTTTTTCCACATCAAAAATATAGCACTTCAAGTACTTTGACAAAAGTATACTTAATGTTAAATTGTACATTTTGGTACTGAATATCTAAACACATATGAATGAATAACCCAATCATGTGCTATTAGTGCATTTATAGTAGCCTAAGCACAGTAACCTATAGGGTTTTACTAAACTTAAAGTGCCCCTATTATGGGTAATGAAAGGTTCATATTCAGGATGACATGCATGCAAGGTCAAAAAACACTTTCATTGTCTTTATAATATGCATTTATTTTTTACCTTACTTGCTCAACGACTCCCAAA
>NW_015633198.1:202312-205008 GCF_001515625.1 Sinocyclocheilus rhinocerous
TACAGCGTTACCGGGGAAACCGCTATTTTACCGCTCCAAAAGCGGCACCTAGTGGCACAGAATGAATTTGCATTTCATTCAGACCAACGCGAAAAGACCAACAAGTGGGCGGGCAATATGCTAATGTTTCATGTTGAAGTCAACATGAAACGGCTTGGGATTCGTTTTAAAAAAAAAAAAATCCATAATAGGGGCACTTTAAATAATACATTTCTTCTGTATTTTTCATGAAAATCCAAATAGAATTTAGTGATAGTATATATAAAAATCCACTAAAATTTTATTTAAAGTCATCTTAGCACACTTTTAAACAATGCAATTATAAAACACTTCTGGTACCTTATCTGACTACTTAGTGCTAATTAGTGTATTTATATTATGTGTACTTAAGTAGCAAAGTTGGGAAAATGTACTTATAACTATTACATTACCAAAGTATTTTAAATAAAATCAATTTAATTTAAACGTAAGATGACTATAAAAGTGTACTTACATTTAACAAATTTTTAAATCACACTTTTAGGAAATACACTAATAAAAGTCCTCTGTATATTTTTGCAGTAGTATACTTTATTTCAATGCACTAAAAATCCATTTAAATATCAGTGGTATTTAGTATACTTTTGCAAATCCACTGAAGTACTACTGAAGTAGAAATATACTTTTAATTAGTGTATTTATAGTGTTTAACAATTTTATTTAGCACAAAAAAAATAAGAATGTACTACAAATGTACTTGCTTGTATTTAAGTATTTTTTAGTGCATTCAAGTACACTTTATTTCTACCTGGGTCATAAACATTAACAGCAGTTTTGGCACAACATGAGGGCGAGTAAATAACAGAATGTTCATTTCAGGGTGAACTATTCCCAAGAGTGTTTATTTAAGCTTTTCCTAAGCTGATCTAAATAAGTTGTGTGAAAAACAAAAGCAGAGAGGGTAGAGAGAGAGGGAAAGTGGATAAGGGGCTTGAGCAAACATGCTATGTGAGCCAAAAACGTGTGCCAGTGCGCTGGTTGGCCTTCAAGCACTGAAGGACAGCGAAAGACAGAGGACAGAGAAGGGCAAAGAGAAAGATGGATGAATGGGGAAGGAGAGCAGGCAACATAATGACTTCTACGGTCATTTCTGGAAAAAAAATGAACATGAGTCGCTGAGCAGATGATCACAGACACACGTTAGAGCTATTAGTGTTAGCTGTGCTTTCCTTTAGGACTGGGCAATGTTGTTAAAAAATACATAGTTCAATATTGAAAATACATCTTGACATTTAAAAGTGTTGTTTTTTTCCCAGAATAACCAAACCCAGATCATTATGCAGCAAGTTAGATACAGTAAACAATAATACAATAATTAAAAAGACAGATTTTTCTAAATGACCACATGGCAGGATATTTACTCACTTGTTCCTCTTAAACCTTTGTAAGGTAGTCTAGCTTCTCGACCAGCAGGTCTTCCAGCCTTATCGGCTCTCTCAAGAACCCTGTAAGAGAAACAAACTGACACGGACAGTTTCAGCAGAAACGAATCACATAAATGCAGTTCTAGCTACAGCAATGAGACGCTATGAAAACATCTCTGTTGTAATGCTGTTATTCTCACGAGTCATGAGTCGAGGAAGGATCATGAAGTTAGCCCAGGCCTGGCTAAAGTTTTTGGCACAAGGGCCACATTAGGCTTTAAATAGTACTTTGGCCAAACAGTTTAATTCCTCATAAATATAATGTTCTGCCTCGATTGGTTCTTGTACCCTTCGAGGCCAGAAACAGTTGTGTAGCCATTCTAATGCATGATGCACAGTTTTCTGAAGTGTGTCTGTGACTGATGGGATCATTCAGCCATCACCTGAAGTATTGCTCTGCGAAGAGGTGTCAGAAAACCTTGAAAAAGGAGATTATAAATGGTCTATTTTACCTTCTCTGGTGAGTTTTTAATTAACATGCTCTCTACAATTCTTCAAATAGAAAAAAAAATCATAATAACAACCTTGCAACAGTGAAATGTTTAATTATAGATTTATTTCATGGATATTTTTGATTTAATACTGCAAATAGATGGAATAACTGCATTTACACGGGACTCACAATCGCACAATCCAAAGCAAATTGATTTTTGATTCTCGCACACGAAATGAAAAATGAAAAGCTTAAGGTGGTAATTTTAAGTAGAGCCAACCAGTGGATGTGTGTGTGTTTGGATTTATTGAAGTTTATCACTGAGCAACTTGGCTTGAACACTGTAAAAAAAAAAAAAAAAAATCCATACATTTACAGTAAAAAAATAAATAAAAATTAAAAAAAAACTGGCAGCTGTGGTTGCCAGAATTTTGCTGTAAAAATATGGTAGCAACATTTTAGGTTTTATGGATTTAGCTTAAATTTACATTAAAAACCGTAATTTCATTAACTGATATAATGTTAATATATCAACCTATTGAAGTACTGAAATCTGTTTAGTACTTTTGTAATACACTGATAACCACCAAAAGCAGGTGGTGATGAGAAAGTCACATGATGAACCAAAGCCCATCACAAGCAGATTTTCCACAAGCTGAGAAGGAAAATACTAATATATATATATATATATATATATCTCTCATTCACACAAACACTAACCACCATCATGGTAACTCAAATGAAACTGAAATAATGCAATAAACATTCATTTAACAACATTAGGTGTAACACACAACCCT
>NW_015633198.1:205078-210631 GCF_001515625.1 Sinocyclocheilus rhinocerous
GATGAGAAAGTCACATGATGAACCAAAGCTCATCACAAACAGCTCTTCCACAAGCTGAGAAGGAAAATACTAATATATATATATATATATATATATCTCTCATTCACACAAACACTAACCACCATCATGGTAACTCAAATGAAACTGAAATAATGCAATAAACATTAATTTAACAACATTAGATGTCACATACAACCTTAATGTACACAACTGATAAGACAAAAAACTAAGAAGAAAGTTATTTAAATGTAACGCAGGGAATTCTGGAAATGTCAATTTAAGATTTTTCACTGTAAACTGTGTATTACTGTAAAATTACATGTAATATCCAATACAGTTTTTCACCGTGTATAGCAGGGGAACGTACTGTTAACCAGTTAATAGGTTTTTACAGTTTTTACCGTTAAAATCACTGTCATATTTTGTAAAAAAAAAAAAAATATCAGTTCAGTTACTGTATAAGCAGCTACACAAAGCAACAGTGTCATTTTCAGCTCAAGTCAGTTCAGTGTTGATTCAATTCAGCTCAGTAACATTGAGTACGTTTACATGGACAACAATAATCCGATTTTAACACGATTAAGACAATACTCTGATTTAAGATCGCAGACTTACAAGTGCATTACCCTGCCACCTATCTCTCAAATGGACCATTGACACTCCTAATTGAGATTGTAGATAGAGTGTCAATGGTCCATTTGAGAGATAGGTGGCAGGGTAATGCACTTATAAGTCTGCGATCTGCTGTAAAGCGAGAAGAAGAAGAAGACGCGTCACGCGCCGGCTGTTGAGAACGCACTCAGGACAGTTCGGACATTGCGGTTAATCAGAGGTAAAAAACGATATAAATAATGTCCATTGTCAACTAATCATTTATGAAACGAATCTGATTCAGCTATAAAGCAGCCCGATTCAGTTCAGGTTTTGTAAACTGGTTTTATCAGGTTTTATCAAAACACTATCAGGTTTTGATAGTATCAGTGCAGTCTAAACGATAATATTACTGAATATTAAGTGTCTTTTAAACCCCAACTAAGCAAGACGAGAGTGACAAAGAACCCAAACTCCATCAGATGACGGAAATTGAGAAAGAAAAAAACCTGTGGCCTACACTGTGTGATTCATGATGAAAGTTGGATTTGTGGATTGATACTCAAAAATTTCCACCCATTTCCATGTCTCTTCTGCTTTAGGATCAGGATATGTCACACCTGCATTTATTGAGTAGCTCCAGACAGCAGAAGCTGTTGAGTACCATACACAGTGGTTGTTCTTAACATTTCTTTAAGCAGAGGGTCCTACTGGAAATCAATCCTTTTCTCTGGCAAGTGGAAAGAGGGCACATGCTTATGGTTGCCAGATTGGACAAACTGATTAGATTTAATGCTCTGACTGGGTGGTTTGGATCTTCTGGGATCTGGCAACACTTTTGCGGAGGCTCATTAGGTCGTACTACAATATAATGGAGCTATTGAAAGGAGAAAAAACAAACATTTTCAGGATAAATGATCCACAGGCTGGATTAAACCACATGGAGGGCCAAATCCAGCCAGCTGGCTAAAGTTTACCCAATTCTAAACTAGTGTAATGGCATTAAAATCATCACACTATTCACATTGTTTTGTATCGCCACCATATATATTTGCAGCTGTCTGCTTTCCCTTTGGGCTGAAATGATAATGAAAACTCATATATATATATATATATATATATATATATATATATATACAATGTATACATGTTTATGTGTGTTTCTTGTTTTCTCTTTAGGCCAAAGCAAGCCAGGCAGCTCTCATGACAAGCTTTAGGGGGAAGTAAGGCAGGATGTAAGGTGATCGTTGTCTATTTTGGTGTGTTTGTGGTTGTGTAATGTCAGCTCTTCTGTGGAGCTCACATGTCATGTGGTGGGCATCGCAGACACGTGTGCCGTGGAATTAAAGCGAATTTCAGCTGATGTCATATGCTCTGTTTCCATGTTGGCAGATTTCTTAAAGAAACATTGGTGATATTTCATTAACAATTTTTATTAATGGAAATTCTGTAATCATGTATTCATCCTCATGTTATTGCAAACCTGGGGTGCGTTTCCCAAAACCATTGATATCTAAACATGGTCGTAAGTTTCATCGTTAATAAGACCAAAACCATATTTCCAACAAACATTCGCAAACAGCTTTGCAACATTGTGTGGTTGGAGCTATAGCTCTCAGCCTGTGCTTAGAAACATAGTTTCTTGTTAGTATCACGTGGACTGACTTAGATGATGCTCTTTGCCAAAAGCAAGCAAACCTACATTTCCATTTAAATATAAATACATTTCATCAATAAATCAGCACCATTTTTGAAGAATGCACATGTGTAAATGAACTGTGGAATATGAAGCTGCAGTGAATCAAACATCAAATAGAGCAAAACAAGGGGGATCAAAAATGAGTCAAGTTTTACTGTGTAACTTACTGTATGTTAATAGCAGTTTAACGTCAAAAACTGTCATAATTTAGGAATAAAAGTCCACTCTTACCTTCAGCTGTTATTGGTTATAACTGTTGTTTTGGCAAAAGTGCAGAAGTAAAATCACTCTTTGGCAGCTCCTGCAGTTATAAAGGGAGTGTTCTTTGATTGCTTTCTGTGCGTCATCACATTTACGTACTCCTAAGAGATCAATATGAATGTAGTTGACCGTTTAGTCACTGGCTTGATTTGCTGATGCAAGCGGCAAAGATTAACGCAGTTACTTACATGTTGCTGCATTGCTGTCGTACTTCTATCTTTCCGTAAAAGTCTGTTTTAATTTGCGGCTAGTTTACCAAAGAGGCTTGTTTTGGTTGGTTCATTAACAACCACTTTCCTAATGTTAGGTTCCTTTGGAAAATAATGATATTTTTTGTCCAGTGATCCTGTTGCCAGTTCACTAATGCATCAGCAGGCGATGATGTCGAAGACGTCTTGTCTATCTACTATAAGTAAAAGAAAACAAGTCGTTCTGTCAGCTTTGAATCAATTAAAGATGTTTTTGGTCTCACACATGTCAAAAGATCAGGAAAATTTTGATTTCTAAATTCATGACCAAATTCAAGTTTTTAAACGTCCAAATACTCGTACAAACTACTTCTTCTTTGAATTTCCAAATGGAAACTATACTGTATACCATACGTATTTAAAATCTATGTTGTGTATTTACATAAAACTTGGTGTATTATATAAAAGAGTAGCACTCAGAGTATCTGCCTGCACCAAAGAAAACTGTGTTAGTGCCCTGACTCTACAAATGAGAAAACCTACGCTAGAGGCCAAAAATTGGGAGGGATGGATACTAATCGTGATAATAGCTGATGAGTCAGGACCATCGCTGTTGCAGTCAGAGGCATGCTGCAACCGATGACAGCAAACCCGGCTCGACGTATCTTCACATGCAAAGTTTGAGTCTTTAAACACTATGAAATTGTGCATGTGGGGGGTGGGGGGGATCTCTTGTCTGATTTCTTTTTTTCTTTCTGAAAAAACTAGTCCTGTCCAGGATTGGTCAATACAGTGTTCCAGTCATGTTGAAATAGTAATTGAGGACGTTGAGTAGGCCGTGATATTAAAACCAGTGTTAGAGAGAATCCATTTTTGTGTAACTATATGTGTTCGTGTGTGCAGTGTATTAAGTCACAAAAACGTATATTCTGGGAAATGTAGTAATTGGTTAAGAAAAGCAATGAGGTTGTGCTATACTGCATATTGTGAATTTAGTCACTCTGCTGTGTTAATCTAACAGCAGTCTTTTGAATTCACAGCATGGCAGGGCCGTCTGAATTTAAAATACTGATCAATTCTATCTGTTTCTTGATCAGATCAGCTGTACTGATGGAATTTATCATTTTGTGCAGTCTGTTGTTGTAAAACTGAACCCAAAGAATTCCAAACAATGTAGAGCAGCTGCTGTTTGCATGGGTTAATGTTGTACAGCAAACAAGAGGAAGAGAGGATACAATCATGGAAGGATGGGCGTTATGAAAGAGAAATGAGAATGGAAAGAGAGGCAGGCAGAAATGAACAGGGGAAAATGTTCCAGATCAGGGCCATTCAGGGTGAGAGTGAATCACATCATAGCCAGCCTCGAAAGCGGCCTGCTTTTCATTCAGACATAAATTACAGCACTTCTAAACCAGCATATTTCTTCATTCTTTGTTAAAGGGATCATATTTAAACATTGTTTATTTATTTCATTTTTATCTTTTTTTTTTCTGAGGCCCACTAATGTTACTTAAGGTTTTTGCAGCAAAAATAGAAAATAAATAAATAAAATGTTTTCTATCTATACAGTACCTTTTAATATGTTGCTTACGAAGTGCTTTACAGAAGAAATATATGTACATGAACGTGCATATACACTGCCGTTTAAAAGATTGCATGAGTAAGATTTTAATGTTTTTTAAAGAAGTCTCTTATGTTCATCAAGTCTGCATTAATTTGATCAAAAATACAGAAAAAACTGTAATATTCAGAAATATTATTGCAATTCAAAATAACGGTTTTCTATTTAAATATACTTTAAAATATAATTTATTTCTGTGATGCAAAGCTGATTTTCCAGCATCATTACTCCAGTCTTTAGTGTCACATGATCCTTCAGAAATCCTAAAGAATCAGAATACTTTGAAGAATAACATGTAAATAGAACAGCATTTTTTTTATTGTAAACATTATTATAAATTGTTATAAATGTAATACTATTTCGCAATATTTTTTTTCAAATAAGAGATTTATTTAAGAACTGACTGATCCCAACATTTTGAATGTTACATGAACAAAGATTATAGAAATTAATAAATAAATAAAACTGATAGACTGAAATAGGAGAGTACAGATTAATATAATATTATATTAGTATTATAATGAAATAGACATCTTGAAATTGCTTGAATAGCAGTTTTTTCCCCTGTCAAGACATATTTCCTATGCAAACAGGAAGTTTGAGCAAGGTGTATGGAAGGCTCTGTGCTTGGTCCACTACCTTTGGGTTTAGGTCACAGCTTAGGTGTGGGTGGTATTTGGGGGAGGGACTTTCTCATTCTAGAGAGCATTTGATTGGACAAGAATCTGTGCGGTGCAATGTGTGATCAATATTTTTACTCCTTAAAGGCCGGCGGCTAGAGTGAGCCGAGGCCGGCGGCTTGTGTGAGCGGAGGCCGGCGGCTTGTGTGAGCGGAGGCCGGCGGCTTCTGTGAGCGGAGGCCGGCGGGCTTGCGGCAACCACATGTGACGACCCCGGGCTGGACTCCGCTTCGTCCACGGTGAAAGCTGATCCGGCGATCCACAGCGCGAAGTTGATGTATTTCCTCAGCGACCAGCACGGATCAGCTCTAGGCATGACGAAGCAGATATCGTCCTCTTTTGGAAGACCAAACAAAGTAGTTTCACTTTCACAACGAAAAACACAGCGGCCTAGCTTGAGCGAAAGCCCCGGCTTAGCCTGAGCTGAAGCCGGGCAAGAGTGAGCTGAGGCGGCGGGGTCAAGAACGGCGGTCCCGGCGAAGGAGCGGTGAAAACAGTGAAAGCCGATCCGGC
>NW_015633198.1:210840-217985 GCF_001515625.1 Sinocyclocheilus rhinocerous
AAAGTTGAACTTACATTAATTTTACATGGCTTTCTAAACATGCGTGCGTCTCTTGTGCGAGATGCGAGTGCAACGGTGATAGACGTCCCTCTAGAAAATGTGATAAATATGCGTACTGTGTGAATGGGGTTTCGGTTTTGACGTAAACAACATCATCTCCGCATTGATGTTCTTTTTTCCCGTTAACATTTGGGCGGCGTTATGCAAATTTTCCCAGATCGTGACGTAGGTATGTGGGGGTGTGTTAGAACGAGCCGTTTTAGGTAGGCGTGGTTGACTCTTAACTTTTATAAAGAATATCTCTTTGGATTTGAGACTTTAGTCTTTGCAACTTTACAGATCTTCTTTATGCACCAAGAGCTTGTAACACTCCAAAGAGAAAGGAAAAATTGAAATCGCATCATATGACCGCTTTAAAGCTAACAAACATGAATTGAAATCCAAAGAACTAATTTTTTTCTTTCATGGGATGCTTAATAGGGAAGTAATGTGTTGTTTCATTTGAAGCTGCCACATTTTCATTCGAGCAGCTGAGTCCTTAGCCATCTTCAAAAAACGACTAAAAACACATCTGTTGCACCTTTATTTGACCCTCTAACTCTAGCACTTTCTATTCTATTTTAATTCTACTTTATCTATGTTTATCTTCTTTCTTTTTTTTTTATTAAAAACAACAACAAAACAAAACAACAAACAAACAAACAAAAAAACAAACAAATATTTTAATGAACAACGTAGCAGCGCCGCATCTAGTGGGTTCAGCTGAATAGGCTAAGAAACACATTAAAATGCAATGACACTTACATCCTCATTGCATCTCATGCACCACTGATAAGGCTGCCTGATGCACACCTAAAATTCGAATGCAACGTTTTTGCATTCGAATGTGGATTTTTATACCCTCTAAGTCTAGCACTTTCTATTCTATTTTAATTCTACTTTATCTATGTTTATCTTCTTTCTTTTTTTTTTATTAAAAACAACAACAAAACAAAACAACAAACAAACAAACAAAAAAACAAACAAGCACTAACTTTCTATTTTTTCTATTCTATCTACTTGTTTTTCTTTGTGTGTGTGTGTGTGTGTGTATGTGTGTTAGGGCTGTCAAAATGGCTGAAAAACTAAATTCAAATTTTGTACTTAAATATTGTCAATATTTGAATTATATTTGAATTTAAAAGGCATAATTTCAGTTAGAGGGGAAAAGCTTTTGGCTTCTCTCCTGAAGCCACAAGAGGGCGCATCAAACAAAATATTATGCACGTTTCTTCAAAGCATAATAAAATAACATGACTATGACTGATAAGGCTGCCTGATGCACACCTAAAATTCGAATGCAACGTTTTTGCATTCGAATGTGGATTTTTATTTTAAATTCGACGAATATTCGAAATGTTTTTTGACAGCCCTAATGTGTGTGTGTGTGTGTATATGTGTGTGTATAATATATATATACACCTTGCTACGTGTACTGCGTTTGACTAACCAAGACTTGTTATTTGCACTTATATATTGTTGCTCTTTTGTTAGTTTTGACTGCTTTTATTGTCCTAATTTGTAAGTCGCTTTGGATAAAAGCGTCTGCTAAATGACTAAATGTAAATTAAGCTGGTGTTTTGTTTGAAGTATTGAATCTCATGCACACCTGCTCACTAGGCATTCACTACGCCAGTGTTTGTTTTCTTTCTCAGATATTATTGGCAAACTCCTCGTGGTGACGTGAATGCACAGCTTGTGTCACGTCACAGCTGACCTCTCACCAGCCCTTCTCTTCTGTATTTCTGGGGTGGGCAGATGGACCAAAAAATGATATCCTGCTATGTGATAGTATTATTATTATTATTAGTATTAGTATTGTGTGTGATCTATTTTGCATCATTGCAATGTTATATATCACAATGCACCACCATAGACATTGAGCGGGACAAGTTTCCCTCCAATAATCAAATATTTATGTTCTTCTTTTTTTTTTTTGCCTTTGATGATGGATTTTTTGAAGGCAGGTCTGATTCCAGCACTGCTCACTCTGGGCAACCAACCTCATGAAGGGCATCCTGGGATACTTTTTAAATAGTAGAAGAAGAAGTACTTCCCATGTTTGTTAATGCTAGACACCTGTTGGCTGCTTTTCCTTGACTGGCAGCGTCAGAACAAAGCTTTTATTTATAATACATGTATATGTATAATATATATTTGTATGTAAATACAGCCTTGCTATACATTTACATTTAATTATTTAGCAGACGCTTTTATCCAAAGCAACCACTTCACTACGTTGTATTTACTATAAATGTAAATACTATGCACCTATTATAGTAATTACATTTACAATATTGCATTTTGCAGGTGCTTTTATCCAAAGCAACTTACAAGCGCCATGTGCTTCTGTTTGAGCTTCAGATATGCTTGTAAATACAGTGTACTTATTATAGTAATCACAGTAACTTGAAGATTCATATCACATATATGACATAAAAAGTCATATTGTGAGACATAAACTCGCAATTCTGAGAACATATCAGTCCCCCCCCCTCCTCAAAATTGGACTTTAACTTGCAATTGCGTTTTATAAAGTCAGAATTGCGAAACAAAAAGTCAGAATTACAAGAAAAAAAAGTCAGAATTGCGAGTTTTTATCTCGCAATTCTGTGAAAAAAAGTCAGAATTGTGAGATAAAAAGTCGCAATAACCTTATTTAAATTTTTTATTCAGTGGCGGAAACGGGCTTCCATAGTTTTTGGTCTCTAAATGCAGTACTGTGGTTAAAAGGCTTGGGTTAATACAAAATATTTCAACCATATGCCGCTTCTGATTAAATCAGACTAAATACCACTCAATATGTGACAGACCCTTCACGACCGAGAGCTGTGGGTCCAAGAACCATGAAAAAGTATTTACTTAGATTCACTTATCATGAAGATACCACACCATAACTGGTTTTGAGAATAGCACACTTGACTTTACACAAATATCTTGCTTGAGTGCATGTTTATAAATTCAAAGGATTCTTTTGCAGTGAGAAATATTGTGCAAAAACTTTTTCTGTGTATTACACACATAAGTAAGAATGATTGGTGTATTTTCCTACAACCGCTTTGTGTGAGTTATGGGGAGTAACTCATGTTGAACTACAATACATAATCAGCTGGGTGCAATTAAGGGTTGCACGACTAATTTATGCTAGTCGTTTACTTGTCAAAAGAGCTACTTGAGTGCTTGTGGTTTGTTACCCTTAAAAAACATGGAAAAGGAATAGTTTTTGTCAACAGGTGTTTATTAAATTAATTGCCCAATGTTTGCAACAATTACGTCTCTTACATGTATTGTAAAAACAACAACTATATTATTGGACACAAACTAAAAGAAGTAGTGGTTAGCCTACTCTTTATTTTAAGGTGTCCTTGTTACAATGTAATTCTATACATTTAAGTACTGAGTAATATTAATTAGCTACATGTACTTACTATATGGTTTGGTTTAGGGTTACTTGCATGTAATTATGCATAATATATTGTTATTATAATAGTAAGTACATGTAGCGTGTAACAAGGACACCTTAAAATAAGAAGCTTATTAGCTTCACATCACTAAACACAAGAACTAATATTCTAAAACAGATAGTTCTGTTTTGTTATTGTTCTGTTATTGGATAAGCTATGTTTGAAGTCATTAAATATCTAAAATATCATAAGTATACCATACATGTGACCGCAACACCATTAGTATGGCCAGTTATGACACTGCTCTGCAATAATTAGCTGTCTGTGCTTGTTTTTTCTTCTCTAAACGGGACACATTCTGCTCTGAACTGTTTGTTGTTGTTGCTCTCACATTTAACTAACGTAATGCAGTCCTGTCCACTGACGTGCAGCCACAGTATTTTTAGTAAGTGCCCTGTGAAAATATCCATGTAGAAAATAAAGGAAACTACATTAAAGGGGTCATATGATGCTGCTAAAAAGAACATTATTTTGTGTCTTTTCAAGTTAGAATGATGTCAAGTCTTTGTTGTGGGGCAGAAATGGATATTTCTTCTGTTGTTGCATGCGGTCTGAATGCAGAAACCCTCATTAGGCGTCATCAGTCCCTCAGCACGCTGCAGTTGTGTGTTTGTGTTTGGTGAAGTGCTCTCACTGTGGGAGAATGAGCAGCAGGGGAAGGTCATGGCTTTATTGTGCTGTTATTCACCACTCTAGCGCTGTGTGAAATACACCAGCGTTTCTGTCCGTAACCTTGTTATTGGCATTTGCTAACGTTTAGAAATGCCCAGAGATTTGTGTCTCCCTTGTACACTTTCTGAGCTCTTTGTGTACTTCAAACTGTGATGTCGGAGTGTATCGGATTCGGGCGGTGTTATATTACCTTTATTGATAGATTTTCTTACCCTGTCTGTCTTCCTAAAAGACCACATACAGTTTTACTGCTTTTAGACCGTGTTGTTGCACTGTGGGAATAAATATGTAGTTGAGAGACGTGGAACTAAGTGCAGCTTTTGTAGAAGTAAGATGATAATCCAAGAAGGAGACCAGCCAAAGGAAACAGCTTAGCCAATAACACTAAGGCCCCGTCCACACGGAGACGCGTTTAGCTGTAAACGCATATATTTTGTATCGTATAGGCGTTTCGTCCAGACGGATCCGGTGTTTTTGGAGAGTGAAACAGATATTTTTTGAAACCGGGTCCCAGAGTGGGTAAATCTGAAAACGCCGCCCTTGCGCTTTCGTGTGGACAGCGAATCCGTTTTTCTGAAACGATGATGTCATCAGCCCACGTCTCTAGTCAGACACAGACGCGCCACGTAACAGCAACAAAAACATGAACAAACACTGAACGATTGTCTTTTTATTAACTAACATTAACACAGATTAATAAATGTATTGTTCCATGTTCGTTTGTATACCGCGCGCAAGGTTTATACGCATAGTCCAAGTCTTCTTCTCCGTTTTTAGTGTATCTCTGTGGCATAATTACAGCGCCACATACTGGTCTGGCATGTATACTACATCGTTTTGTGTCGGTTTTGTGGTTTCGTGTGGACGCAGATATTTCTTGAGATGAGGGGAAAAAAAAGATCGTATAGGGAAAGCTCTGGCTTCGTGTGGACGTAGTCTAAAACAATAACCGATAAAGGATGAACTGAAACACAGGGCTTTAAATACACAAAGAAAATGAGCACCTAAACAAGACAAAGGTGAACATAATCAAAAACCATGGCAACAAATTCAAAACCAGGAAGGCAAATGGAAACAATGAAAGCAAAATTCAAACTAAAAATCCTTTTGACCTTAGACTAAATGTGACGAGAAATAACAATTTCAGTGATTTTTTTTTTTTTTTTTGCATTGTGGCATTACTTTCGGGACCGTTAAAATGTCAACTGATTAATTCATGACCCCTCACAATTTTTTGCATAATTTTAGCACAATACATGTTATTTGAAACTGATTGAAAGTGTTGATGATTACATGTACTGTATGTGGAATTGACTGTGTAATTGAACCAAGAGTGATAATATAGCCTAAGATGCATATTTGACAGCATTTGTTAATAAGATGCAGGTCCAGACATTGGACTGAGATCAGTAATGAAAAGTGAAAGAGAAGAGCGTAATGTGCGTAATGCCTGTGTAATGTTTCATAACATCAGACATTCGGAGAGTGTAAAGCATGCACGAACTAGCCAACTCTTCGACTGTCAGTTTCGTTTAAAAGTCTGTACTTCTGAGAATGAAATGACTTTTCTGGGCCTCTTGGAAAAAGACTTCGGTGATGTGTTATATTAAAAATTAATTTGGTCAAACGATTGTCATTTTAAGATTATACTGTAACAACGTGAATGTTATACAGCTTATCTTAATATAAATATTTATCTAATGCACTGTTTCAGCTGAGGGATGACAGATGCACACACTGTATACCAGAGACATGCACTGCAAGTTCAAGTATTAAGACTCACATATTGCAGTGAAAAAATAAAGTTGTGTGTACAATCCATCAGTTGGCATCAGTTTTTATTTATTTTTATTTTTTTCCCCCACAGTGTACCATTTGTGAAGGGTATGTAACACTGCCGCTGTTAAAAGCTTTGAGAGTTTGAAGATTGTGTGTGTATCTATTTATATAAAATTCATTCAACTCATTTATATGTAAATGAGTCACCATGGAAACTACAGAGCCAATATTATCTCTTAAACTGCATGTGAAAGAGATGGGGGAATTGTTGCAAGCCAGACTTGAACCTGCATCTCCAATCATGAAGCACTGTGGCTTCAGATACATTTGTACAAGCTGACATCTGTTTTAGCTTTAATATTTGTTTTGCTTGGTGAATATATTTGTATGGAATGTTGGAAAGGCATTACTCAACCTAAGGGTAAACTTTTGAGTTTGGTGGATTATTCTTTCAACACTGTCTTAATACGCTTGCATTAGACAGCATGCATTTCCTTGTGTGCCTCCGTCTCTCCATTCACAAACACAGTAGAAAACAGCCCATTAGTCAAGCCATTACATGTGATTAGGAGTCTTTAGGGTAAACACATTGCATAAACAAATAGCTGTTTTTGGTCTTGTTTATTTTCTACAGCTTTCATGCTTTCATTTCTCTCTCTCTCTCTCTCTCTCTCTAGCCACTTTAATTATTATTTAGGGCTGCTCGATTATGGCAAAAATCATAATCACGATTATTTTGGTCAATATTGTAATCACGATTATTTAACACGATTATGAGGGGGCCATATGACCAAAACTTTATATGAGTGGTTTATTTAAAGATAGTGATACATATCAAATATATATTTCCTGTAAATAAGGTTGCTATGACATCTACATTGTAGAGACCAGCAGAATTTCAAACAAACAAACAAAAAGTGCTCAAAATTATTGAAAATAATTAAAGTGTCAGTAATAAAAAAGCAAAGGACAATACAATAGAATAAAAAGATACAAATGAAACAAACTGCGCTTTAATGTTTTTTTATATGCAAGTCTCAAGCAGTTTACAACCTTCTACAGAAATTAATATCAAATGTAAAATAAAACGGCATAGTCTTCACTGTAAGAATTAAACTTTTTTTGTTTTTTATTAAAGCTACTAAAGTCTCAAGAGCCATGTGTGATTTTGAATTTGTCTTTTGTTGTTTG
>NW_015633198.1:218009-220183 GCF_001515625.1 Sinocyclocheilus rhinocerous
ATTGATGTGTAAAGACACGAAACGATCGGTCTGTGCAAGAAACTGAACGGTATTTATATTGTTTTTTACCTCTGATTTACTGCAATGTCTGAACTGTCCTGAGCGGGTTCGTATCTTCTTCTTCAGCTGGCTGGTGACGCGTCTTCTTCTTCTTCTTCTTCTTCTTGCTTTACGGCGGATCGCAGACTTATAAGTTTTGTTTCTTCAGTAGAACACAAACGAAGATTTTTAACTCAAACCGTTGCAGTCTGACAGTCATATAATGGAGGTGAATGGGAATCACGGCTTCGAGAGTAAAAAAAAATCATACACAAACAAAACCAAATTAAACCCTGTGGCTCGTGATGATATGCACTTATAAGTCTGCGATCTAGCAAGAAGAAGAAGAAGACGCGTCAGGCGCCGGCTGTAAAAATCGATATAAATACTGTTCAGTTTCTTGCACAGACCGATCGTTTCGTGTCTTTACACATCAATGTATCGTCACGAGCCGCCTGATTTGCACGTGAAATTGGGCTTTTATGGAGGAACGAAAGCGCAACGCTGGAAAAGGGGGCGGAATGGGGCACAATAATCGTTTTATCTCGATTATTGTATTTTCATAATCGTTGGAGGCCAAAATCGAAATCGAAACTGTTTTTCGATTAATTGCACAGCCCTATTATTATGTGTGAAATGTTGCACATTCCTAAAGCTCAGTCTTGCTACTTAACAACAAACTTTACTATAATTTTAATTCAGTCATTTAGTACTTACAGTTCTGCTCATAAAAATGCATGTTATTTTTATTTACTACTGTGCTGAATAATCTATTTCATTACATACACTCCACAAGACAAAATAACTGAATTTATAAAAAATAACCCCCTTGTAATGCTGTGTCATTACCTGAATGATCCATGACTGTTTTTATGTTTTGTGATGGTTGTGCATCTCTTGTTTGTCCTGAGCAGTTCAACATCAACAGAAAAATCCTCCAACTTCTGCACATTCTTTGGTTTTCCAGCATCTGCATATTTGAGCCATTTCCAACAGTGACTGTTTGATTTCGAGATTCGTCATCACACCGAGGACAACTGAGGGACTCAATTATTACAAAAGGTTAAAACATTTATTGATGCAACATAATGCATTTAGAGCTGGAGGCTGTAACTTTTTGATTTGGATGATCAGCTTAAATTGTACTTATTTTATCTTCTGGGAGAATTATTATGTAACTTTTGAAGAGCAGTACTAAATTAAAAAAAATATGATGCTTAAACAAAATAAGAAACATAGAAAGGTGTCAGATATGCAGAGGAAACCAGAAAAGCATGAAAACAACTATCACAAAACATGAAAACAGTTGTGCTTTATCCGGGTAATGGCACACAGTCTTAAAGGAGAACTATTATGTCCCTTTTTACACTATGTAATATAAGTCTCGGGTGTCCCCAGAAAGTGTCTGTAAAGTTTCAGCTCAAAATACCCCACAGATCATTTATTATATCATTTTGAAATGCTTATTTTGAGTGGAAGCAGAAACAGGCTGTTTTTGTGCATGTCTCTTTAAATGCAAATGAGCTGCTGCTCCCCGCCCCCTTTTCCAGAATAGGGCTGTGCCTTTACAGCTCGTTCCTCAGACAATGTTGCCACACTGGGCGGTTTTGAATTTGATTGTTCATAACCGAAACTAAATATGTCGGTTTATACGGTCCTGTCTTTTATCTTTTAAACGTCCAGATTGATAAATCCTTGAAAACTGCTAGACTTGACTAGTTTTGACTGTGCAAAGTTCTGTATTATGTTCTACAATATGAAATTAACAAGAGGCTTCCTCTAGTTCTGTGTAAAATTATAGAGCGACACGAAGGTAAGCGCATTATTGTTGTTGTTATTTTTTTTATTGTCGGATTCTAATTAAGTATCAATGAATAACACCGTTTTGAGTTGACTGTCATGGTGTGCGCATGAACGAGTGTGAAATACCTGCTAATTACGTTACGTTGCTTTTTCCTATCACTTATATTAGGCACTTTGTGCATTTAAACTGGATTATTCTGACTGCTGACATTGAAAATCATGCATGTGTTGTTTCGAGGGTATCGGTTAATTTCATGATTGCCGTTTTGACAGTGTCTGCTTGCATATTTTATTCATGTTCGGTAGCCTAATTCTCTTTAATGTAGGCTATT
>NW_015633198.1:222606-226790 GCF_001515625.1 Sinocyclocheilus rhinocerous
AGTGTTGCCGTTCCTCAGACAGTGTTGCCAGATTGGGCGGTTTTGAATTTGATTGTGCGGGTAAAAATTGGCTTGGGCGGGTGGACAACATTTGGGCTGGTTTGGGGTAAATTTGGCGGTTTTCAAACATAGAAATTGCATAGGCTAATTGTTTAACAAAACAAGCCCAAGTATGTATACCTCATCCAATCAGTCATCATAACGTTACTACACACACCGAGTGTGAAATACCTGCTAATTACGTTGCTTTTTCCTATCACTTATATTGGGCACTTTTTGCATTTAAATTGGATTATTCTGACTGCTGACATTGAAAATCATGCATGTGTTGTTTCGAGGGTATCGGTTAATTTCATGATTGCCGTTTTGACAGTGTCTGCTTGCATATTTTATTCATGTTCGGTAGCCTAATTCTCTTTAATGTAGGCTATTCGCCCCGATTTGATCCATTTACCTGCAAAATTTTTCTTATTTATAATTTATCTTATTTTGTCGTCAATATTTTGTTTTAAGGAGTTAAAATGGCCCTTATCAACCTTGATTTACATATTCTATAACATTATTTTGACAGTTAAAGTTTTGGGCGGGTTTTTGTGAGCTTTTGGGCTGTAAATCGTCCATCCAATCTGGCAACACTGTCCTCAGATACTCTGCTCAAAAACATCTCTGTTTGGTTTTGATTATCATGTCTATCGTGCTGAAATCATGCGATTTAAACCATATCAGTTAAACTTCTAATATAGTTTTCTGAGCGCACACATCTGAAACATGCACACAGAAAGCGGCTGTCATACGGCATGTGAGTACTAAACTAAGCTCTCTTTCATGTCTTATTGCGCCCTCATCCAATCAGTCATCATAACGTTACTACACACACACACTGCAGAGGCGCTGGTGCTGATTTAAATGTCGACAGCCGCACTTATCACGAGGGCTCAGCAGACAGACGTTATGATTCATGAGTGACAAGTTTTTAGCGTGATAAGTTATAACGTATCTGATTTTGAATGTAGTATGACTGTATAGGCTATTCAAGTAATCACAATGCCTGAGTACTAAACTAAGCTCTCTTTCATGTCTTATTGCGCTTAAACGGTCAAATACACACAAGTTTATGTTAAAAACACACCAGTTACGAAAACAGTCAGTTATGTCTGTGAAGGTAAACGGCTGGGAAAGATATGGCATGTTTAAATTAGATCTGTGTGGCAACAGCATAATATATATATAATATATATGCTCTCTTGTCTCCTCTGAGGCTGGTACTCGAAACAGTGTTCTGTGCTCATCAGTGCAGCCAAAGACAGAACAGTTAGAAATGCTCTGCTCGAACTTTCACTATGGCATTAGAACTGGTACACCGTTGTCACTTGCAAAAACACAATGGCGCACTGTAGGTAAAAACCTTCAGTTTTATTATAATAAGATTCCCTTTCTACATAACGGGGGGAGTGAAATCTGACACGCTCATTTTTTCACAAGCTTGCAGAAAAAGGCTTACTGGGTTGCTTTTTTCCCCCGCATTTTCTGGGTTGCTAGTTGCACTGGGGACCCAATTATAGCATTAAACATGAAAAAAAGTCAGATTTGCATTATATGTCACCTTTAAGATTCAAGGGTATGTAAACTTTTGAATGGGGTCATGTTTATAAATTCAGTTATACGTATTTTATGATCCCTCTTATTTAATTAAAATTATTTACATTTTGCATATTCTACAAGGGGTATGTAAACTTGGAACCAGTGTTGGGCATTACAAGTAATGGGAGTTACTGTGCATAATCAGATTACCTTTTTTTAAGTAATTAGTAAAGTAATGCATTACTTTTAAATTTACAAGAAAATATCTGAGTTACTTTTTCAAATAAGTAATGCAAGTTAGGAGTGTAATGCAAGTTTTCCTATTTACTGACTGACAGATCTCCTGTCCAGTGTTGAGAGGCCTTCACTGTTGCCAAAAAATATAACTTTTGTTTTTTTTGTTATTAAAAATAAATAAGCAAACCCAGCTCAGGTGGGAAAAGGAATGCAAAAGTAATATAATGCATTATTTTCCATAAAAAGTAACTAATGCAATTAGTTACTTTTTTTATGGAGTAACACAATATTGTAATGCATTACTTTAAAAGTAACTTTCTCTGACACTGCTCAGAACTAAAATTAAACACTAAAATCATCAATAATATCAAACCTGCTGTGAGGCCTTTGCAGATTTACAGTAAATGCAGATTTGAGTGGCATTTCAGAGTTTAGCTTATTTTCATCGTAAAAAAATGACACTTTTCTTTTTGTGGGTGAACCTCCTTCATGAGCATGACTCACAAAGAGTTCCTAGTTGATAAACCCGAGCCATCTCCTCAAATACCTTCTAAACCGTTTCTCTCACTTGAACGTGACTTGAGGCCAGATCACTCGAGTGGTTTGACGAGAACTGACTGAGGCATTTTGGAAAGGCTCTCGAAGGACATCCTCCTCTGATGTTTTGTGGAAGCAGTCTGGATTGTCAGCAGAGGTCAAGCAGATGGTAATGCTCCTCAGGGGAGAGACGGGGCGGTGGGGAAAAAAGCATCTGGAAGGCTGGTTTCCTGAAACCCTGCGCTCTGCCATGGACATACATCTTGCTATACAAACACAGACTTGCCCATAACTGTAAACTGGAGGTTGCATAATAGAGTCGTTATATATTTCACTTTTGTTTTTGGCAGTGTCTGTGAAAGTATAATAAGGGTGAAGTGTGTGCATGTGTGTCTTACTTTAAGACTTAACTCCAGTTAAGCCATTTGTTGGTTGACATTCAGAAGAGTGTAAACACTGACTCTGCGGTACTTTCATAACATGAATATGATAATCGATATGTCAGGTCAGTGTCAAGTTGGTGTAAGTTTAGGGTGGGTTTATATGTTTGTCTGAACCAAGGAGGTGTACAACACTGAGAGAGAGCTATCCATTATATCTGTATTATCACTGGCGCTAGAGGTAAAGAAAAAATACATTTAAGGAACTAATTGTGCATAGTAAATGGGTGGTTGGTGTTAACCTTCTTGATTATTAATTTGTTGTGTGTCTGGATAGATTGCTTAGCCATGTATTCTAATCACTCTCAACATTTCATTCTAGATTTTCATGTTGGGAGGGATTCGTGCAGCTCAGCCCTGGCAGGACTAAACGTTCCCACGTCTTTCTGGTAAGAACAGATTTAACACATTTCTATAAAAACTAAATGAAAGTTTTAATTTAGTCAAAAATCAAAATTAAAGTTTTTTAATAATTAAACTGATTCATGTAGTAATCAACCTGAGTTGTATACAAGCATTTAAATTGCACATAGCACAATTTTTATATCAACTTTTCAATGATAGAATTGTTTTAACTTTAAAAAATTTAAAGATTTATTTAAGCATACTGTACATTACGTAATGAACACTAACTGTTAACTAAAAATGTAATAAATATGTAATATAGTTTCTGTATTTAGCAAAATGTTCCTTAGCTATGGACATTGAATGACTTTCCTGAGGTAAATGCTACATTTTGTGACGTATTTATAGTGTTATTAACGTCTTTCCATGGTTGAAACACTGATTTGAGTGATTACATGGAACGTATCACATTTCAGTAAGTTCTGTTACTTCTTTCAGTGTACCTTCTGATGTTCATTCATGTTCATTTCTTGCTACAATTAGAAAACGAAGAATAATTTGAAAGCTGAGAATTTGCTTCATGTGGAAAGTAACAAAGCACAAAGTGTATTGTGATTATTGAATTGTAGGCATGCTATAAATAATGTTTAGTGACTGTTCATGCATGAAACAAAAACACTGTAGACTAAAAGATATTGGTTCATCAAAATTAAGATAAAAAAAAAACGAGAAATCAAGATTGTCAACCCGGCCCTAGTGTTCACATAGCTGGCATATTTGCCTGTTGTAGTTTATCCATGTTGTGTACATTTATGAAAGGGACGCAAAACAAAACATTGGAGAAGCGCTAATTAAATGTCACCTTTGCGATCTATGATTTTCACGTTCCAAACTTCAAATTTAAAGGGGTCATATGATGCGATTTCATTTTTTCCTTTCTCTTTAGAGTGTTACAAGCTCTCAGTAAAGACTTGTGGTAAGAGCAAATGGCTGAAAAACTAAATTCAATTCAATTCAAGTTTATTTGTATAGCGCTTTTTACGA
>NW_015633198.1:226886-227051 GCF_001515625.1 Sinocyclocheilus rhinocerous
CCTTGTGGCACTCCATATTTTACTGGTGATAATTGAGATGATTCCCCATTTAAATATACAAAGTTCGAATCATATACCCCAATGGCAAAAAAACAAAACAAAACTACAATTCGAATTTTGTACTTAAATATTATCAAAATTCGAATTATATTTGAATTTAAAATG
>NW_015633198.1:227121-229822 GCF_001515625.1 Sinocyclocheilus rhinocerous
AACGGCTTGGTTTCAGTTTTGACGTAAACATCATCTTCTCCGCATTGATGTTCTCTTTTCCCGCAATATTTGTAATTAACAATTCAGCAGCGCCGCATCTAGTGGGTTCAACTGGATATGCTAACAAAAACATTAAAATGCAATGACACTTACATCGTCATCGCATCTCGTGCGCCACTGATAAGGCTGCCTCCTTAATGCACATCTAAAATTTTAATGCAACGTTTTTGCATTCAAATGTGGATTTTTATTTTAAATTCGACGAATATTCTAAATTCAAAAAAAATTTTGACAGCCCTACGTCCATAGTACTTTATTGTAATCTTAAACCAAGAAAGGACCTGACCTCAGTAAATATGTTGTAGGTATAGAGAAGATAATAAAAATATAAAGGATAAAGCTGCCACACTGAAAGCATTTACAATTTTGTGGATACTTTTTAATGTATGGTGTTCGTATTTTAAATTTTTATGTTGCCTTTTTAATGTAAATAAGTTTTTTAATGCAAATTTTAGTTGTTGAACTCACTGTGAATACATTGTTCTTGAAAATGAAAATGGCCTTTTAAAGACTGACTACTCGTGTGAGGTATAAGATGAGTGACAGTTAGTTACTGCACATTTGACTTAAACATCAAGTATTATTACCAGGACTGTCAATCAATTTAAATTTCTAATTGAATGAATTACATAATAAATCATACCATTTTGGGCTGAGAAATTACCCCCCAAAATAAGAGCCATTAATTTGTTAAATGAGAAAAGCATTGAACAGGCATTACAAACTGCTTTAGGAAGAAATACTTTGATTTAACACTGAATTTTGTTGCACAGAAACTTTTTAAAGCAACAATGTGGCCATAACATTGTTTTCCGAAGCTGCATCTGAAGTGGCTTTTAGGTATATTAACACAGACTGTTTAAAGGTTGCATGAATACATTTACACCGCAATTAGAATTGCATGAATAATTCAATGAGATTGAGTTTTAAATGAACAATAATATGAATATTGAAATAATATTTTTTTAATGAAAAACCGCCAGTTGGTGACAGTAAGTTGCTTTCTTAATGAGTAAGTCATTCAGTCAACCAGTTCGTTCAAATGTCACTCAGAAATGGAGAAAGTAACTGTCTTTATAACGTGGATTCATTCAGTAACAAAACAGCGCTGTGTTGCTTCGAGAGACAGAGGTTCGGTGGCCTGGAACTATTTTAGTTGGTGAAATTGGTCAATGACAATACTGTGTCTAAAATGCAACGCAATATTAAATTGTTGCATAAAATCAATGTCACATTTGTAATTGTGCAGATATTTGGGAAAAAAAACTGTTGCACATGTGATATTGCTATTGATAGCTATTTCATGCGATATAAACAGGACAAAACCCATACAGGGGCTTTTTTTGCCATTGGGGTATATGATTCTAATGCATTCTATATGCATTCTAATAGACTACATCACGCAGTCATTCGTCGCCCTGCATCATGTTCATCAGAAACTGCATGCAATGTAAGATGATGTACAAGTCTGGACGGAGCAGGGTGTGTTAAATGTGTTAAATCAACAGCCTTAATGTTCCTACTGGCAGGTCATTTTATTCACTGGCCCCTGGTCAGCCACATTTTCTAAACATGCCCCATGAGCTATGTAATTTCAGTATAGATGTGGTGGATGTAAAATCTGTATTTCTTAGCTATGCTTTACTGCTAACCATAATAATAATAGGTTTGTTCCTGCTGTGCATCACAATGCTTAGTCTTACTTGAACCTAAAGTAAGTAGCTTGCAGTAAAAGCTTTTTCAGAAGACTCCAGTGTTGAAGAGAGATGTGATATTTATTTTTTTGTGATCTGGCTTATGATTTTTATTTTTGTGGTGGATGATAAAACTGGTGGAAACAAAACGAAATCCATTGAAGCAAAGACACAAGGCTTATGTTGTAGAGACCATAATGTCATAGAGACTTGGGTGTGGATTCTTTTGACTTGGGTCAGTAAGCAATGTCCAGACACAACAGCATCACAACTGTATTGTGCACACCTTATCACCCTAGCAACCACCCGTCCAAAAACATCACAAAGAGTCATACTGTATACTAATGCAGACTTATTCCACTCTTTTAAAACAATCCCGCAGAAAGGCAGTTTTCACTCGGAAATGCACTTCTGTGACTGCGTTGTTTATATGTAATATATTCCACTGATTGGGTTTATTTTTCAAATTGGCAGACTCTCTTTTTTCACATAGGCAGCGTTTGTCCGCAGTGACATTAGAAACATGGGTAACACTTTAGATTACAACCCGCAATGTACTGCGTGAGTAAACAGAATTTACAGCATAACTTTTTTGTAATTATAGTGTACCTATTCAGTACCTCCGTGTAGGTATAAGGGAACAATATGCGACGTTTGGGGAATAAAGGAGTAATAATCTGTAAAATTACAAATTATTTCTACTGTAAGTATTTTGAAACTAAGGGGTACCTATTCTAATATTACGTGGTATGTAGAACAAGGGAGGAACAAGTTGGACTTAAACGGAGAACAAGTGTATATTTGCAAAGTAATTAGAGAGAAAAATATTGCACTAGTTTTAATTTAATTGTTCGGTGGCCAAATTAAACCCTCTACATTTTTTTTTGCTATAAAAACACCACAGTATACATCCACTGAAATACAAATGTTGTATCATGTATTTTTTC
>NW_015633198.1:230000-240380 GCF_001515625.1 Sinocyclocheilus rhinocerous
GCATTGAACCTTGATGGTATATCATGCAAAGTTATTTGGTGATAGTGGTGTTGAGAAGTTGCTGGTGTGAAGTTGCTGAAATCGACGAATAAGCAAGCTTTCATAAGGTAAGTAGACTTGTGAATTATAAATCATAGCAGAAACTCGTTAACTCATTTCACTAGATGTCCAGTTTTGTTGTTCAGTAATCTCCATAATGTCGTCCTTTAATAATAGAATGTGTACCCCATGGTTAAAAAATACCTATATGCCTATACCTATTTTATAATAAAATACCAATATAAAATTATAAAAAGTATATATCGTCTTTCTAAATCATTCCCAAACATAAGATTGTTGTTTAGGCCATACATACCACGTAATATTAGAATAGGTACCTCTTAGTTTCAAAATACTTACAGTAGAAATAATTTGTAATTTTACAGGTTGTTACCCCTTTATTCCCCAAACTTTACATATTATTCCCTTATATCTACACGGAGGTACTCAATAGGTACACTATAATTACAAAAAAGTTACGCTGTAACTTCAGTTTACTTACGCAGTTCTTTGCAGGTTGCATATCTGGTTGTTACCCCCTTATTACCCAAACGTAACACATTGTTCCCTTATACCTACACGTACGTTCTTTATAGGTACACTATAATTACAGAAACGTACACCATAAATTCAGTATACTTACGTAGTTCTTTGCGGGTTGTAATCTAAAGCGTTACCGAAACATGTAATATGATCAGGACAGAGAGGATATGCTAACAAAGCCAGGCGGTTTATTCTTTTATCAGACACATTCTTCTAATGAAAACACCATCTGCTGTCCTCGTTCACACTGCCGTTGCCATGTCAATGAGTCTATATTTAATAAAATAATTTCATCCAATTAACTAATAGCTTAGCGCATCCCATCAGCTGTTCAGATACACCTAAGAGTCAAGTGCTCTGTTTGAGGTCCTTTTGTTTCTGTAGAACAGAACGAACAAGAAAGTACCAATAATAACATGGTAATACCATTATTTATTTTCACATATACATGTCAACATGTTAAGTTGAAGTACAGTGTAAATATGTTTTTGGTGAGAAATTAACAGCCATCACCAGCCAAATGCATGTATTTCTTTGCAGTGGTAGGTACACTGAAAAAAAATTGGTGTAGGATTTACTTTGAAATAATTTTCACTCAGAAACTGATATTAAATATAACAAATAATTATTAAGAAATGGCAAGTAGCACATGTGAAATTTTGAAGTAGAAAACACGGACATTTTATTTTATTGTAAAACATACTACAATATTCTTGGTTTTATTTGCTATAAGGCATAATTTTGTTTTACAGTGCCTCAAATTTGCCTTAAAGATTACATATCATGAAAATCTGACTTTTTCTGTGTTTAAGTGCTCTAATCGCATCCCTGGTGCATCTACCAACCCAGAAAACGTGAAAAAGAACAACCCAGTATTTTTTTTTTGGTAAGCCTTTCTCTGCAATGTTGTGAAAAAATGAGCCACGTAGATTTCGCTCCCCCGTGATCTAGAAAGGGGATCTTATTATATAATATTACCTCCCCCTTAATCTGCAGGTTTTCACCCACGGTGCCGCCATTGTGTTTTCACGAGTGACAACGGTGTATTTGACAGTTTAAGCGCAATAAGACATGAAAGAGTGTTTTCTGTGCGCGTGTTTCAGATGTGTGCGCTCAGAAAACCCTGTATTAGAAGTTTAACTGATATGGTTTAAAACACATGATTTCAGCATGATAGACATGATAATCAAAACCAAACAGAGATGTTTTTGAGCAGAGTATCTGAGGAACGAGCTGTAAAGGCACAGCTCTATTCTGGAAAAGGGGGCGGGGAGCAGCAGCTCATTTGCATTTAAAGAGACATGCACGAAAACAGCTTGTTTCTGCTTCCACTCAAAATAAGCATTTTCAAAATGATATAATAAATGATCTGTGGGGTATTTTGAGCTGAAACTTCACAGACACATTCTGTGGACACCTGAGACTTATATTACATAATTTTAAAAAAGGGTATAATAGGTCTCCTTTAAGTTGACGCTCTGTTTGAATCTGGCCTTTGAAAAGAAATGCTGTTGTTCATTAACATCAACATATCAGTGTTGAGGTTACAGAGAAAAGAAAAGCTGGTTACATATGTGTCTGATCCACTTAAAACATGCATTATTAGTTCAAAACTGGCACAAGTCCATCATTTTGTGTAGTATGACCACAAATCTTTCTTCACCAACTTTTGCTATAGGTATTTGAACATGGTAATTTTTTAGCACCATAAGATATATATCAAACTAATATGGTGTTAATCTCTGATTTCATGACTGTCCAGTGGTGCTGCTGAAGTGTTTTTTTATATGACTACAATTTACATCAATATCTCTTTTCTGATATTTTCTGCATTTTGCCGAAAATATTCAGTTATGACTGGTCATGTAAGGACAGTGAGCTCTTCATAGCATGAGTGTGTGCTCTTGTGTTCACTCATAGGTTTTTCTGCATGGCTGCGCTCTCCTCAGATGGCCTTTCCCACGTTATAGCTCACACTCACACACACACACACACACACACTCCGCCTCACGAGGAACAGATGGCATCATTATTCACAAAAACTGAGGCAGCATGCTGCACTCTGACCAGCGAAACATGTCTGTCCTGTGTGAAGACACAAGCAGAGGGGTCAGCAGTGAGTACAGCAGACTGCCACACTTTAGTGTGTGCTTACATGACTCTCGTGAAGTTAAATACAGCATAGGATGTGATTATATGCTGCACATTCTGACCTCTGTGAGACTTAATGGAATACTTGAGGGGAAAAAGAAAATTGCGTGCTCATTTGCGCTCATGTTGTTCCATGCAGGATGTTTTGTCTCAAAAGGGAGAAAGTGTGCAATTACAACCCAGGATCAATGGGAAAAACATGCCGGAGGCAACATTTCTGCAAAATGATATGAAGTCTCTTCTTGCCAAAGGTGACAGGATTTTGGATTGATGTTATTCAATATTGCTTTGCATCCAGCTCCTTCTGCTTGAAGATCGAGATTCGTTATTTTGGTATAATGTGGGAAAGGAAGAGTTGTAGTCTGGCCAGCAGGTTAAAAATGAAGGTAGAGCTGCCTTTTAATTCAGTGGCCACAAGCATGATGATAGTCCGTCTTGCTATAAACTGCATCGTGGTGCTAGCTGGTCATGGTTTGAAGTGTTCATAGTAGCCATAAAGATCTATGCTGAGCACTTTGAGGTCTTCACTGAGGATCTGTCGCGAGGGCTTGTGTAATTGCCGTGGTTTTCACTGAAATTTAAGAGCGGTGTTCTGGTTGTTTCTGGATGTAGGTCGACCATCTGGTATGGATACAAACCAGATCCGGTTGACTATGGTAGCCTTGGGTTAAGGATGAGACGAACAGACTAATTTAAGCATAGATGCTGTTTCTCTTTCGAACTAACAAGTGAATTTGGTGTCGTTGATGGGAAATGTTCCCGGTTGAAATCCATTAAGTCAAGAGTGATGTTGAAGAGCGATAACGATGTTACGCCTCCTTGCCGGACTCCTGTCTTCCCATGCAAAGTATGAAACAACAATCACTACAACAGTTTCAAAGAGAAGTTGCTGATAAAAAGAGCAATCTGTTTTGTTAGACTGTTCCTGTGGTCAAAATCCATCTTGAAGTACAAGAAGCTGATTTAAAGTCAACTCTGCCACTCTGTGCAATTCAATGTTTCGCAAGGTCAATGTGTCTTCTTTCCTGAATCCTGCCTGTTCCTTCCTAAGTTCTTTGTCTACTATTTCTGAGATCTGGTGAATGAGCAATAATCTTTGCAAAATCATTGACAAAAGGGTGATGCCGCAGCAGCTCTTGCAGTTACTCGGGTCACCTTACTTCGGGATCTTCACAATGATCCCATCTGTCCAGTCATCTGGTGTCTTCTTTTATTCTCATATGGCTTCAAAAAGTGCTCATAGTATTTGGGCTGTAGATTCTGCTTTGAAAAACTGTGTTGAGCTTATCCTATCCAGGAATCTGATGTTTGAGATGATTTCTCGTTTCTCTGGTGGGACTATATTAACATCTAGATCAATCTCTGCTTCTTGTCTATCAGCCTCTGCTGTTGGTGATGGTTTATTTAGGATTTCACTAAAGTGCTTTGCCCATTGAGTGTCCCGTTCTGCTTCTGATGTAAGAAGTCACCCCTGCTTGTCTGTGATTGGAACATCAGTAGTTCCACTATACAGGCTATCTTATACACCTTGTTCCCGTTTGTCAGCTGCTGCTTTGCTTGGCTTGTAATATTGTCCATGTAGGAACGCTTGTCTGGTCTTGCCATTTTTTTTTCATTGTTTGATCAGCTTTCTAATGGCATGCTTCACTGGTTTAAGAATATGCTACTTTGATCTGGTCCCACACTTTCACTGGCTGCGTGAGGTTCTCACTGTCTGCTAGAGTCTGGAATCTGTTCTTTAGCTACAAAATAAAAGCATTCTTCACTGTGGGGTCACACAGTTTCTCCATTGCAAGCTGCTGGCAATCCCTTTGGTTTCCAAGTTATGTGATGTCAATGTGAATATGTGTTAGTCTATAAATCATGCACTATGATTTTGAGATCATAATATAGTATTGTACAAGGAACCACATGGAACTAATTTTGCGTGAAGTAAATAAAAGTTGTTGGTGTTCAGCTGGAAACTGCAGTGAATTGTATTGGTACTTTTTAGTTTAGTTTCTGGAGAGCCATGTTTTCCAGCGAGCCTATGGTGGAATTACTACATCAATCAACCAAAAAAGGTAGTTTTCTCCAGTTCGTCTGAAGTCAGTGCTCTTCTGCATACCTACTCAATCAGCTTGAGCCAGTCTGGCCATTCTCTTTTGACCTCTGGCATCAACAAGGCATTTTCATTTCATTTTGAGCTGCCGCTCACTGTATATTTGCTCACCAGCTTGGAGGTCCAGTACACCTACATTTTATGGACTTACAAAGATGGATTATATTTCTGCACATCTTTCTTTGTGCTCATCTAAAGAAAGATAGTCATAGTCATCTAGGACAGCATGAGGGTAATTGAGTAAATGATGAAAGAGTTTTCATTTTTAGGTGGAGTATCCCTTTAATTACTTATTGTAAAGCAACTTTAAGCTTGGGAAAGGCACTACATGAATAAAACTTCATCTTTTTTTATTACAACACCCCACAATTATAAGTTTCTCGTTGTAACTTGTATGGGACATGCCTCTGTGTTTTCACATTGTTTCTCCGTTGCTCTAATATGGGAATAACATTCGGCACTGAATCAAGCTGGTGAACCCATCTGAACCAGTGGATTTTGCCACATTTTTGACTAAAAAGCAAATTTGTACTTTTTTCACTGTGTGTCCGAGTTGATGTTCCCAACTCTGACATTGAACTCACAGGTCTGTGTGTTTGTATTTGCTTGACTCTGTTTTAGTGAAGACGTTCCAGTTTGGCCCAGTGGCTCTTCCAAGAAAATCTGTCATAAAACATTTCTGTTTTGGGGTTTAAAGTCATGACGATGAGTTCTCTGAACTGCAAACCAAGCACACACAGAGAGATCATCGAGGGCCCTTGAAAGGGGTTACTTGACTTTGATTCATGTCTCATAATATTTGTATCTGGCAGTGTTGCTATGTGTCTGTGTGGCACGTGTATCTCACTGTCCTGTGAGCTTTGTATCAGCATTTCCAGGTCCAGGTCCAGTTATTTATTTGTCTCGTGGATGTGAGGCTGGCAATGACAGGATTTTTGAAGCCGTACTGGTGAACACAAAGACTTTTTTTTAATGGTCTGCATCAAGTTCATTATAGACATGTTAACATAAACAGAGCTATTGAGTCAGATCTCAGACTGAGCTCTAAATGCTTATTGATCAAAGTCATTTGGCCTCGTTTAGAGGAAGTTAACTCTTTCTGTAGACCAGCAGATGGTATGGAGATAAAACCTATTGTGATTCAAAGCTCAAGTGTTGCTTTGAGGGTTGGAAAAAAATCTGAATTTAAGAATTGGGTCCCTTTCAATTAACAGGTCGTAATTAGGGCCCAAAAACCATTTGGTAGAATTTTTGCATTTTTGTTGCATTTTTGTTTATTTTGGTTCATTTTGTTCATAAAGCCCCCATTGATTTCCAACCCTGGTCTACACACACATAAACATGCATGCAGTTGTGTACACACATTGCAGTCTCTGAAATGCTGGTGGAACATAAATGTAGTAGTAGATTTAATTACATTTTAATTAAATTTTCGGTAACACTTTATTTTAAGGTGTCCTGGTTACACGTTACATGTACTTACTATTATAATAACAATAAATTATGCATAATTACATGCAAGTAACCCTAACCATATAGTAAGTATAGCATGTAGTTAATTAATATTACTCAGTACTTAAATGTATAATTACACTGTAACAAGGACACCTTAAAATAAATTGTAACAAAATTTTCTGTAGTCTTAAATTTAAGTTTTTGCACATTGTGTTAAATTAAGGGGTTAGTAAAACACTGCATGAGAGACTGACTTCAATACACCTGCAAAATAACCTATAGAATAGTACGTATCTGTAGGCGTTTCAAATACAAATTTGGAGGAAACTTGCTGAATGCAAAGCAGAATGCATATATCCAACATGTTGATTATGAAGCCTCTGTGAAAAATCACTAAAAATTAATTCTGCCACTGATATGATGAATTATTTTGCAGATGTTGCCTGCATTGTCTAGGCACGCTATTCAAAACTAATTTTGCTTATCAAGTAAATGCAAATTGATTAAACATAACGAGTACTACTAATTGCAGGTTGCACAGCACAAAACCCCAGACTGTAGGCCAGTTTGGACTGTTTTGCAGCATACAGCTAATCAGCACAATCCGGTGTGCTGTACTGCTGTATTACAGATATCCTTATTAAATGAAATTCTGTTCACGCCAGTCTTTTTGTGGTGGTAAGAGCACAATGCGTGAAGTACATTTGCATAGAAAGAAGGCAGTTTACTCAAAAAATGTGAAGGGGTGCCGTTATGTTGCAGCTGGTGAAAGCAACTGTATGCAAGGTATTTTTAAGGTTTCAAAATAATTCTGATGGCACACTGACTTATAATAAGGATGACTTCTCAGAATGACTTCTGTTTTTGCCAATGCTGTGCCCCAAACATCTGTTCTAGGCACATTTAAGTTTGATGAGCCGTAAAGCAATCCGTGGAAACTGCAGATTGCTTTATGGCAGAAACAAATGCAAAAGGAACAGCTTTCCACTGTAATTACCACATAGATATATTTACGTGAATTACACTTACTTAGTTTAGGGGGCTTCAAAGTTGAAAAAGGTACATATACAGCGGGTAAAATAAGTATTGAACACGTCACCATTTTTCCCAATAGATATATTTCTAAAGGTGCTGTTGTCATGAAATTTTCACCAGATGTCGGTAACAGCCCAAGTAATCCATACATACAAAGAAAACAATACAAATAAGTTCAGAAATTAAGTTCTGTGTAATAAAATGGAATGACACAGGGAAAAAGGATATATACAGTATATATATATATATATGTATAGCACTATATATATGTATGTATATATATATATATATATATATATATATATATATATATAGAGCTGGCCGTCTGGCCAAACTGAGCTATCGGGGGAGAAGAGCCTTGGTGAGAGAGGTAAAGAAGAACCCAAAGATCACTGTGGCTGAGCTCCAGAGATGCAGTCGGGAGATGGGAGAAAGTTGTAGAAAGTCAACCATCACTGCAGCCCTCCACCAGTTGGGGCTTTATGGCAGAGTGGCCCGACGGAAGCCTCTCCTCAGTTCAAGACACATGAAAGCCCGCATGGAGTTTGCTAAAAAAACACCTGAAGGACTCCAAGATGGTGAGAAATAAGATTCTCTGGTCTGATGAGACCAAGATAGAACTTTTTGGCCTTAATTCTAAGCGGTGTGTGTGGAGAAAACCAGGCACTGCTCATCACCTGTCCCAACAGTGAAGCATGGTGGTGGCAGCATCATGCTGTGGGGGTGTTTTTCAGCTGCAGGGACAGGACGACTGGTTGCAATCGAGGGAAAGATGAATGCGGCCAAGTACAGGGATATCCTGGGCGAAAACCTTCTCCAGAGTGCTCAGGACCTCAGACTGGAACTAAGGTTTACCTTCCAACAAGACAATGACCCTAAGCACACAGCTAAAATAACGAAGGAGTGGCTTCACAACAACTCTGTGACTGTTCTTGAATGGCCCAGCCAGAGCCCTGACTTAAACCCAATTGAGCATCTCTGGAGAGACCTAAAAATGGCTGTCCACCAACGTTTACCATCCAACCTGATAGAACTGGAGAGGATCTGCAAGGAGGAATGGCAGAGGATCCCCAAATCCATGTGTGAAAAACTTGTTGCATCTTTCCCAAAGACTCATGGCTGTATTAGATCAAGAGGGTGCTTCTACTAAATACTGAGCATTTTTCAGTTTTTCTTTTTTAATAAATCTGCAAAGATGTCAACAATTCTGTGTTTTTCTGTCAATATGGGGTGCTGTGTGTACATTAATGAGGAAAAAAAATTAACTTAAATGATTTTAGCAAATGGCTGCAATATAACAAAGAGTGAAAAATTTAAGGGGGTCTGAATACTTTCCGTACCCACTGTATATATATATGCACTACAATACACTACAATGTGGGAATTAAATCTGATAATCGTGAACGTCATCGTGAAGGAAGTGTGGTGATACGCTGCTTCAAAGAATGTCATATCTGATATACACTCATTTCCTGTTAACTGCTTCTGGAAAAACAGGCAAGCATTTAACAGATTTCTACCAGATAAATTAGTTCTCTCTGTCGCTCTGCAATAAACAGAGGCCTAATCTCCATTATAGGAAGAAGTAAAAAAAAATCCACAGAGAACTAAAGCACACCCTTCTGTCTCCCATCTTCTCTTAGCATCAGTCATCATATCTGTCAGAAATGGGCCCGTTTGCGGTGACCAGATTAACAGCTGATTTGAGTTAGTGTGTGTTGCACTTAAATGAGCATGTAAACAATGTTGGTTAAATTGAAAAATGATGCATTTTCTTATTCAGGTTTTCTTAATCGTTTTCAGAAAGTCAGGAAGTTCTGAAATTCCCATTATTATGATGTTGTTAATGTTATTTTCATAACGTGTGACGACAATCATCGATATAAAATGCCTCTTTTTTTGCATTCTAACAGTTTTTCCAATTTAATTACTTTCTCTGTTTGCAAAATTGAATTTGAATGATCACATGTAATCTTAAAAAAAATCAATTGCTCATTGTTGCCACTTGTAACGTAGTTTGTAGATCGGGAAGAAGGAGGCGGGAACCGGCGAACATTTAAAGATTTTAATAAAATAAACAAACACAAAACAAAAGTAAAGCGGCAGCCCCTCGCGGACGACTGCCGCACACAAAACACAAAATACAAAATAAACTCCAGGCCTGGTCCTCTCTCGTCCGACACTGTCGTCACTCCTCGCTTTTATCCTTCCGGAGCTCCTCCGTGTGACTCGAGACCGGTGAGTGGTGCAGGTGTCGCTCATTATCAATTACTCCACCGGCCTCGCTCCGTTCCCACGGCTCTCGGCCCCGCCCCCATTCGTCACACCACTGTTTTGTCATTACTATTCACCAAGCTTTGCTAACCAACTTTGCCAGTGGTGGCAGGTATTTATATTGACATGAAAGTAAATATAAAGTTTGCACAAAGACATAGAAGTTCTCCAAAATAACGGTTTGCTAGTCATTGCACACATCTGCATGTGCTGCAGGTTCCCCAGTGAAGAGCTGCACGCTTCTGTCAACCGTTTTGTTTGCTGCAAGTTTGAAAGCAAACAGTCTTATTGCAAGGGTTTTAAAGTAGATGCTTAGTAGAGCTTGTAACTTAAAGTGTGATCTTTGTAGATTTGTTTTCTCTGAAATGTAATTCAGATTTTTCTGAGGGAAACGGCAGTGCTGGGCGGTATACCGGTTCATACCGAATACCGGTGTTTATTTTTGTTATGATATGAATTTTTAAAATACAGCAATAAAATTAAGTATGTCGCTTAAACAACGTTCGGAACGCGACACTGTTTGAAAGGGGTCTCTTTTCACTGTTGCACTGTGGTGAGGGAACAGCTGTATGTGTTACTAAGCATGAAAGTTCCGAAACTGAAGCTGTAGAACTAATAGAACGTGATGACACAGAAGAACTCATCCACAATATCCACATTGACCGCCACAAATATCCACCGCCCCCTGCCATCAGCTCCCGCGTCTCACACACACGAGCGCGACTTTAGTGTAGATGCATGCTGATTTTATCAGACGATGCTGCGATTATAAATGAGAGTGA